>NW_015518352.1:1763-3096 GCF_001515645.1 Sinocyclocheilus grahami | reverse complement strand
CAGAAAGAAGAACAGACAAAACAGAGTCGCAAATGAACAAAAGCGCACAGAGCCAAATTATTTTGCACATGTAATTTATCTAACATTTGTCATAATTATCATATACAACTTGAAAAGTTTCATTTCACAATTTAAAAGTCCAAACTATTAGCCACTAATTTCTTAATTTGTAATGTTCTCAGTATCTTGGTTAATGAAATATTCGGATAAAAAATGCCAATTAGAAAAGCATGACAAAAATATTATGATATGTATCATAAAATGATGATTACGAGACGATGCATTTCAGCAAGTTGTACCGTTTCTTTCAACATACAAAATACCTTCTGATGTTCATTCATGTTTATTTTGTGCTTTAACTAGTAATGAAGAGGAAGAGATATCGGTTCATGTGCCACTTGAGATGCTACAGCGATCTGTCACCACATTAAAGAGCACTAAAACCACATTTATTGTTTGGATTTTATAATAAAATCCATGTCATCCATTTTGCGTAAAGGCTCATTCTGAATACAAACAATTCTTCTTTAAACATGTTGACAGGAAGACAACATTGGGCAGGATATGGAATAAGGATTTTTGTTTTTGTTTTGAAATAACAGATTTAAATTTAAAAAAAATTTTTTTTTACAATAATTAATTTTTTTATCGTGTTTAGCAATTAATTGAAGATATAATTGACAGATTAATCGATTATTAAAATAATCATTAGCTGTGGGAAAACCCTGATTGTGGAAACCCCGTCTGCAGTTAAGGGACTTTATCATCAAGCTCTGGCAGGAGCCATTAATCTAATGGGCCGTATCTCACTCTCTCTCTCTATAAAGAGATCACATTTAACTGCCGTCACTTACCTGAGATGGCCGAAGTGTTTGGTGAGGGACTCTCGCGTGTCCACTGCGGCCACATTAGACAGGGCAAAATCATTGAGCTCAGGGAAATGAGCAAACGCTGCTCTCTGAAAAACAAACACCAGTGCTTTTAAAATATTAATTTAGGTAACGGAGCATACTGCATATTAATACATACTAGTGATACTACTAGTTATTTATAGGTCAAATACAGTGCACAATATAATAGAGTACAATTCAGGGCTCCCACTCTTTTTAACCAAATCATTTCTATGGCTTTTCAATCATTTAAATCTTCATTTTCTTTCCCAAACTTTCATTATCTTTTATTCTTAAAAGGCACTGAAATGACAAAACCACTTTGCTTGATGCACTCAGTGATTGGAATAGACTGTTTTTAAAACTGCAATAAATAAATACATTTACATATACAGTGAGGAAAAAAAAAGTATTTAGTCAGCCACCAATTGTGCAAGTTCTCC
>NW_015518352.1:0-420 GCF_001515645.1 Sinocyclocheilus grahami | reverse complement strand
GCCCCACTGTAATTGATAGTTGTTGTTTTTTTGCCAGATTAACATTACACAATGTATAGTGTTCTAAATGTACACTGTATTTTTATGAACCTATAAAAACGCATGAATTATTGTGGAAATGCATCACAATCTGTGAAACAGGTCAGTGGTTGTCAAACAAATGAACGCAGAAGAGCTGCTGACAAATGTGTTTGTGCAACAAAATGGCATAATTTCCCCTTGATTTTTCAAGATCATTTCTTCTTGAAAATTCTCAATTTTTAAAATCCCTCAAATGAGTGTGGGAGCCCTGACAGACTGATGAGGGTGTGTGAGAGGTGGGTTACCTGTAGAGAGGTGATTCTGTCGTAGTGAAGTGTGGTCATCTCTTTCTGTGTGAGTGCATTTCCTGTCTGATCACTGATCTCAAAGCCAGTGTAG
>NW_015518351.1:0-3097 GCF_001515645.1 Sinocyclocheilus grahami | reverse complement strand
GCCTTGTGTGAACATTTGGGATAGTAAAACCTGAAATCACCCACATTGTGGGAACTAATGACGAACGTGGTTTAATAATAAAACATAATATGTAATAAAACATACTTTGTTTGAAGGTTGGGTTTGAGAGTATGGGATAAAAATAACATTATCTCATTCTAAAAACAATAGAAGTCAATGGAAAGTCCCCAGCATCATAGAAAAACAAGCGTGTGTGCGCGTTGTGCTCGCATGGTAGTACACTGTGTTCCCCTGTCTTGTTCCGGTTTTCTCCAGGCTCAGAATAGACAGATAGACAAGTGGGGAGGGCAAGAGGGGAAGGGGAGAGAGAAGAATGTAAATTATGGATGACAGGGTTCAGCTCAGAGCAGAACAGCAGTGAGAATCTCTCGTATCTTTCAGGAAAATGTCCACCATTTCCTGACCTCTGTAATGATGTGTTCGTTTAGATCTGCTCTCATCATACACGCACAAAACCCACAAGGATGCTGTTAATATGCTGTTGCTTGTTTGAAATCAGGATGACAGTAATTCGCAGCGTCACTCAAACAGTAGTAAACAAGTATGATGGATTAGTGCGCCTCACTCAAGAGACCAGCATCAACATTAATTAACACATGTCTGGAAAACCCCTTCAGTTTGAAGTCTGTCGTTCTGTTGCCTGGAATCTTCTTAAATTTCCTAAATTCTACATTTCCAAGACTGTGAGCCTGAGCAGGGGAAAGCTGGCGTCATGTGAAGTCATTTTGAGTCCAGTCTCTGGAACTAAATGTTATTTATGTCCTTGTGGTGAAACATAACGTATAGGAAAAAACTAAGATGGCAAAAACTGTGATTTAAATTCTGTGTTGTGTTGATTTAGGCTTGCCTGTTGCTGTAATCTCTAAGTCCAGATATCTCCTCATTACTGGCTTGCTGTACTGCCCTCCAAAGCAGGGGACACGCTAACTCTCTCTCAGGCAAAGCATCAGTGTAACACATCCTTTTGTTCTCTGTCTCTCTGCCTTTTTCTTTCCATCTCTATGTATGCTTGGATACCACAGTTTGCAAAGGGGTTGTAAATCTTAGGATATTTTTGACTCGTTTTCTGTAAATAATAAACATTACATTGTTTTTGGTATAGAGCTATATGTGGACTACTGGAACATTGTCGAGATTATCTAAACAAACACTATGTAAATGTAATATATTTTAATTAATGTTTTAATTAAATTTTTTTTTTTTTTTGTAGATCTACAAACCAAATTTGACTCTAAAATATGTGACATTTGATTTACACTCTCAAACTTTTCTCAAAATCCCTAAATTAGTTTACTAGGTTGATTTAAGATGATGATTTCGTTGCGGATAAACTCCCATTCCTTGAGTAAAAGAACCCCCATTATTTTTTTCCTAAAACACTATGTGATAAAAAAATAAATAAACTACAGCACTTTTCTAATACACTAGTTGGAAAAATAAATACATAAATTAACATTTGCATAAATAGTAGTGGAATGAGTGAATTATGATGGATGTGCACAATGGGTGCATATTTTACTATTGACATCCATGTACATGTTGCAATTTTGAGACCAGAAAAAACTCATCATACCTTAATAATGAATTTATGAATTTTAAGGATTTTCACTGTGGCTCAACTTTGACCAAAGGACCACAGGTGCGTATGATACAGGACAATTAGAGGATTTAAAAATTTATGTTGCTAATGTTGCTACCACAACAAAGCAAACAGCAAGTAAAGCATGCTTGAATCCACCATGACTCGTTTCAGACACAATCCCACAATAAGGACACAACGCAAAGACTCAAAAATACAAAAAAATATACAGTAAATCTCACATGCATGCAAGACTACACATAGGATTATGAAATGGGATTAGGATTGCAACTGGGATTTAGAGCAAGTGAGCACCTCATGCTGTGCGAAAACTTTGGCCTTCATCCTTTGATTCCCATTTTGGAAGTTCCATCATTCTGGATATTTTATCCAAGATACAAGCAGTGTGAAAGAGTTAAATATAATTCTGGGCTTGATTAGACTTGACTCATGCCTTAGTCACAATTGTTCTTAGTATAATTTAGAATGCACATAGAAAGCTGAAGGTGAAATGGCCAACTTCCCTCGACTTGAAGAACCATGTTGCACCACAAGTGAACGATGACATCTCATGTCAGCCATGAGTTATATAATGCCCCCCTAGGGCTTGGCAAATTATCTCACAGTTGTTTGTGTTACCTTTCGTTCTGTGAGAGGACAGCAATGCCACAAGCACTCTGTGAGCTATGATGTCAGTGAGCTAAAGGCCATGAAAACATGGTAATTAAATGCACATATGAGTCTTGCAGAATAAGTGCGTGACAGTTCTGTCAGTAAAGTATCTTTTACTGATAATTCAACACTGTGTCCCATGATTAGTTTGTCAGAAATGCATTTAAAGATACACTAATCTGTTTGTTCTGAAAAACATTTTTTTTACTGACATTAAGAAATAAAGACCTTTGAAAGCGATACAGATTGCTTAGTAGTAATGCTTCTACCTCAATACTGATTAGTAATTGTTGCCCTTTACTCTGTAGATAATGTAGAGGTAATGTAGATAGCATAATTGACTTGAGTATAATAATTCATAAATATAGTTTAACAAAAGATTTTTGGAAATATTGACAAAACTATTGACAAAATGTATGTAAAAATAATGTCATTTTTATTTGTAGGTTAATTTTCTCAGTCTATGTTGTTTCAAAGCAGATGTATAAAATAAAAAAAACACCTTAAATGCACTGTGGATTGTAGATTCTTTCACAAATCAGAATTTGTCATGGAAAAACATATTGCATTACAAATACACACTGACCTTATATTCTCATTGCTGACTTTAAACCTGTAATCTATTTAAGACAACCCTAATATAATAAAGACCTTGCCTATAAGTCTAAAGCTGTCTGATTAAGAAACTTACACCATGGGTCAATTAGTTCAGACGGGTTTCAAAGAAGTTTTAGATTCCACATTGTATTATCAGAGCACATATTCATGCATCCACCCATGCACACATACAGTGGGTACAGAAAGTATTCAGACCCCCTTAAATTT
>NW_015518350.1:2345-3098 GCF_001515645.1 Sinocyclocheilus grahami | reverse complement strand
CACACACACACATACATATAAATAGATACACACACACACACACACACACACACACACGTATACATAAAAACTATATAGATATGTAAATACATACATAATACCCTATACTATAAGAATGACTCTCTCGCAAGGCGATGATCATATTAAGGTCATCATTTCTGATTGGGTGCAGATAATTAATGTTGGTAATTACGCTGTGGATCATCTATCATCTGTGATTGCATGACTGTAACGTGTGTTTGTATGTTGTGTAGCCGCTGAACACGCGTGCAGAGGAGTACAGCACTCTACAGGCCCGCAAACACAAGAACACGCAGTCCGTCTAACCCTGAAGACACCGGCTTCATTCTCAGTCTCTTTCTTTGAGTTCATGTTCCTGTAAGTGTAGGCCTCCGTCGCTTGTGGTGATGCTTCAGATAAATAAAGTCTGTCTTTACTGTCAGCAGTGCTGTCGACTCATTACTCATCACTCAACACAGGGATTTTATTTGAGTTTTCCACCATCTCTGTTTCTCAACACTCGGGTCCGTTTGATTGAAACTCGTCTAGCAGCTTCTGTGTGGATAAACGCTGGAAAATACATTCTTTTCTAAAATACATCAAAACAGACTTTTCCAAAATGTCGTTTTTTTGGTCCAAATAACACATTTTTTTCACCAAAATGTTTGTTTTTGTTTGTTTGCTTTATTAGATCAAATTTAAACCACCTGTACAAGACTCGCCATGGTTTCAGAACTGCCGAGGATAACACAC
>NW_015518350.1:0-831 GCF_001515645.1 Sinocyclocheilus grahami | reverse complement strand
TAATAAAGAATAACCAATTAATTACTAATCACAACAGTAACGTCTAAAAACGTATTCAATTATTTATTAACTTATCATTATTTTAAAGTGAAAACCAAGTTAACAAGGTAAAGCTTGAGCCGGAGCATTATTCTAAAGTGTTATCAATAACTGTATAAACTATAAAGCTCCAATCAGCACTCCACAACTTACACAAAATCATCTTTATTTGTCATTTTTATTTTCTCAGTGCAGCAGCTGCATCATTAAAACCTCAACCTGGTTCCTTCAGCTGCTGAGTTCAATCATTCTGTACGAGATTAAAGACTAAGATAAAACAATGAGACGCTTGCACATCAGAACATCAGAAGTTCGTATGAACTCTGAAAATGACAAGATTACGAGCATAAAAGCGTGAAAGCACACGGCCTCGAACAGAAAGCACAGTATTTGACATGCTGATGTTTCCATCATGAGTTTCCGATGTTTCTGAGCACAACTTTCCACATCAACATCAATGATATATAAAGCTTTACTGTGGAACAAACGAGTAAGAGACGCTATGAATCACCAGAGTTTGATTTACAGTAAAGCTGTCTGTGAGCGCAGACGTCTGGACAGCATCTATCTGATTCCCGAGTACACTGCATTGTTGCGCGTCTTTGGATCCAGAGGCTGGAAAACAACACAAACACCATCAAATCGGTCAGAAAGTTTAGAGTGAATCACCTGAAGCAGTGTAGAGTAGAGCAACTCTATTCACTGAAGCCCAGCAGCTCCAAAACATCATTCACTCGATCACACTGATCTCGTCACTAGCAGATCTGGTTATCTAGGTTACAACACTGGAAC
>NW_015518349.1:1069-3098 GCF_001515645.1 Sinocyclocheilus grahami | reverse complement strand
AATTACCATTGAGTATGAAATGTGCTATATAAATAAACTTGCCTTACCTTGCCTCAGGCAAGTCTTACTTTTTAAAAATAACTTAATAATACATTATTATTTATTGGATTTTCTGAAGGTTCACTGCAAAAGCAAAACAGCATTGGGCCAAATTAAGTTTTAAGTGTGAATTTCCTGAAAAAAGAGATAACAAAATAACAAAAATCAAGTCCATAATCAATAATAAAACTCCCTCCAGTGAAAAAGTACGTTAAAAAAGTCTTAATGTGGAATGTTTATTACCATCATGCAGCTTTTTGCTTTACAAGACATTAATTGGTGGACTGGAATGGTGTGGATTACTTGCAGAATATTGTGATGTTTTTACATTCTGACAGCACCCATTCACATCAACATGGACCAATGGTAGATTGAAGGTGTTTACCAACTTTGGCTGTACTCCAAAGGAACTCTGAAGAACAAACTGGTATGACAGGCCAAAACAATTTCACTTGAAATATATCAGTGCCTTCACTCTTAGATGCAGATGTGATAACACACCGATCCTTTCACTGCTGGATCATTTCCATTTGTGTCAAAACTGACCTTCCCAGCTACTGAATATCTGTCAGTATGTAACACAAAGCTGCATGTCAGCACCAAAAATAACATGATTAATTTAGAAAAGCAATATCCTGATTCGGTTTGAGACAAGTTGCCATGCAAACCCTGCTACATGCCATCTCGCATTCTTCTTATACTTTAACTTGTGAAATTCAGCTCAGAGCAATAACATTCGGTATAACATGACATTTCCCCCAATATGTCATCAGACGGCATAAGGGCTGTCTTTACTGTCAATGCTGTTTTGCAAGTTTTCTTCACTGTTGACAGAGGTATCATTTGGCTGCGGCTGTGAAGACGGCAAACGTGGAAGTTGAACATCTAAAGAAGAGTGCAGGGATTCGGTTGCCATTTCTTAAAAGGCTTCACATGTCCTCTACCTGAAAGAAGATATGATTGGTAGTGAAAGCTAGTTTATTTAACCTGGCTGATTAATTTATTAGGAGGGCTGACTGTGCGCAGTTGAGAAGTTGACATCAGAAGATGGGCAAGTGTGTGTTTGTGAAGATAAAGCAGAATATTGGTAGAAAACAGACAGAGGATGAAAAATAAATGGTTACAGTGGGAGTTATGGCAAAAGTTCATAACGTTTTCACATAATCATAGCGCCAAAAAAGGTAAAGCGTGGTTTATGCGCCTTCGTTGCAAAGGAAAGTCTTCAGAGATTGAACGATTGATGGTTATATAAGTCTGGTGTGTTTTGAAAAGTTAAATCATTAAATCAACCCTCATTCTCATTATCTCTTGAGAAAAAAAAAATACTCTTTGCCTAATTGGTGGCATATTTGTATGATTTGAGTTATACAACAACATATGAAATATAAGGGGGAAAAAACAAAGCTTTACTCCTTTATACCTTTTTTTGTGTGTGTGCTGATGAATTGCCAACATTTACTGTATGCAAAACCCTAATGCCAGTACTCTGAAACTGAGAAATTGAATCTAACTGTTAACTAATTATAATGAAGTAAAAACAGGTGAAGGTAATGAGCAGAAACAGTGTGCAAATTATTCAGTGACTTTTAGGGGGGTTGATTTTGAAGTGAATTTATGCCAGGCAGCAATCAGTTCAGGTTCATCTCACAATGCAAATGTCTGGCACCCCGAGTACACTTAGCTAAGTGTGACTGATCGCAAAGATGTTTTCAACAAAAGCACTAAATATATTTTTTGTGATAAATTTTTGACAAAAGTGGGATGTCTTACAAAGCTAATAATCAGCAAATGCTGACATAATATGTAATAGCATATAATGTGACATATTTCCAAACAAATTATGAGTGGGAAATGATTTGAATGTCTCTGAACAGTGAAAACTGGGTGCTATGTGCCAGAACAGAGCAAGAACTGATGTAAATTTGCTAAAACAATGACTAAAGAGTATGGAAGCCTGTTTCCACCACTGAATAAAAAATAAAAAAGGTAA
>NW_015518349.1:0-873 GCF_001515645.1 Sinocyclocheilus grahami | reverse complement strand
TATAATTTTACATTGACCTTAAATCACATGACTGAATGTTTAAATAAAGATATTATAACAATTAAGTAAGATTAAAAATTAAGTTCTGATTGTAAACATGACACACAGTAAATGCAACTGTTTCATATACGGTATATGTCCACAAATAGGAATTATTTAGGAATTCTTTAAAAACATATTATTCAACCTTTCTTCCTTCATTACCTTCAAATATTGTTCTTCCTATCATTTCTCTGTTATCATTATTTAATGATGTGCATATGTCAGTTTTATCAGTTATGTGACTGTCATCTTCTGTCAGTTTTGCTGTCCTCTCCGAGGACTATGTGAACATCAGAAGTCAATGTGTCCATTAATAAGCAGTGCTGTGCATTTGCAGGCTAATTTGTATTTCTGCCTCATTTAACATTTGAAGTCACTTCAACATCATTTGAGGCATTTCCGATCTGCAATCTTTAAAGGTCTAGCTACATTAATCAAGACATATTTACCAGAGAAGAGACTGTAATGATTTTGAAAGGTGATGATGGTGGTAATAAATGCTCAAAGTTGCAGCCATGTGTATCACGCAAGCATGAAATAATACACAATGTGAACATACACTTTTCACAGGCTTTCCGGTTGCGAGTCTTTATCCAATTATCAAACCAAATGCTTCATTGTATCACAGTCACCTAAATGGAGCACTCTCTCTCTCTCTTGGAGCCTGTGAACTGGTTCATCCTAATTGTCTTCTGTGTTTTTGACATGGTTAATGCAAATTAGGGTGATTTGTTGTCGCCCTATTTAGTATACATTTACATGTAATTACAATGTAATTATTTATTTTGTATAATGTTATTTACATGATGAAAAAAAATAAAGTCAGAGGAA
>NW_015518348.1:0-3098 GCF_001515645.1 Sinocyclocheilus grahami | reverse complement strand
CATTAACTAACATTAACTAATGGAACCTTATTGTAAAGCGTTACCGAGGAGTTATATCAAAAGGCATTCAGACGCTTTGTAAAAGTTTATTCAGGAGGTGCTTCTTACCCCTCTTTTAATACTTTTTAACAGTATCTCACAAATCTAGTGTACTTCAATGTCTTCACTGCTATAGTTAGAAGTATTCCTTTTAATTTGCAAAATTTGTTTTTTTTCACCTTTTTTGCATTGAAGGACATACCCACATTGCATTCTATCAAGAGCCGCTGTCACTCACATTGCTGAAATTTCTCTCTGAAAATGAATGAAGTGTTGGTTGCTGCAGATCTCTGTATGTGTGAACGCCCAATCAGCTGTCGTACAGTGTCACCTTTAAACTAAACTCTGATATGAGCAAGAGATTAAATGCTGCTCATGCAGAAGGGGTTTTGATGATTAAGTGTGCTGAACCAAAAATGCACCGTCTGCGTGGCCACCTGATACCACTTGTTTATTTCCATGGTGATGAAATCCAGGTAGATGCAAAAAACTCACCGCTACATTATAAAGGAGTAGTTCACAAAAAAATCTAAGTTCTGTCAATATATACTCGATTTGATTTGAGAAAATAACATATTGGTCTGGAACAACATGACAACTTAAATTTGTTGATGAATTATTTCTTTAATCTAACACCAATGATTTTGTGAAGCCTGCAGTAGTGACAGGTGAAAATTTTACTTCAGATTGAGAGCTCATTCCACATACGGGCCTCAGCAGGGGGTGGCAGGGTCTGACAGCTCTCCCTCCACCCCCAAAAGCAGGAAGTCTCTTTGACGTTCCCTTCCCAGATAGATAATTATAGCCGTTAGAGTTTGGATTGTCATTGCTGCTCTTCACAGAACGCTTGATTGTGTTAATACGAGACTGAACAGTGGAAAAGACGAGGTAAAAGAGAAGAAACATTTAAGTCAGTGCATCCATCAACAACCTGCTGTCTATGCAGAGAGAGGACAGGCTGACTGTTTAATCTGCACATCGGTGTCCAATTTGACATTTTTCACCATAAATCAAGAGGCAATAATGTCTACTTTAAATCCAGTAGGCATTTCTGGTGACAGGTATTTAGAGCACCTAAAAGTGCATTCAAAAAGCCATACCTTTCACATTGAGTTAGGCTTTTGTCTGTAGTTGAGACACCCAGATCTCCAACCAGCCTGCACAGCTGAATGGGAATTCATGATTCATTTATGACTTATTTTAGACTGCTATCATTATCCTTCCTGGTCTTCAAAAATCAATTTCCCTCACATTGGCACCAGTTCCTTTTAGCTAAATGTTCCTCATATTTAATGGTGTGAGAAAAAAATGCTTTGTGTATGTTGAGCACTGATTCTATAAAATCTTTGTGTCTGCATTGGAAAAGCCAGACCTTTTTTAATTAATTTTTTTCACAAGCCTTCTTTGGTGCACTAGAAGCATATTTCCAATCTTTTTTTTTTACCATGAGACTTTGCAAATTATCTTAATTGTGATAACTTCACAGATGAGCTTTAATTCCCTAAATTTTCAGAGCTTTCAAACGTCGAGCTTTGCAGAGTCTCTTTGATAGACATCATCAGATATGGATTTGTTCTCTTTTTTTTCCAATTATAAGCCATTCATTATTGTAGCTTTTATTTGACATGTTTATTTTGCTTTGTTGTTTTAAATTTTATTTTTAATTTTAGTTTGTTTTTATGGTGCACAAGTAACTTTTATTTTGCATATAATTTTTGAACATTACTATTTTAAATTTCAGTTTCCACTTTTTAGACCAATTATTTTTTGTTTTTGAATTTCAGTTTTAGTTAGTTATTATGGTGCATGAATAGTTTTTTAAATTACTATTTTACATAGCTCAGGGTTTCTAACATTATTGACCAATTCATTTTTATTTTGTTTTGTATTTTTGAATTTCAGTTTTTAGTTGCTTTTTATGGTGCACAAGTATTTTTTTTATTTTGTGTATAGTTTTTAAACATAGTCATTACTAAGTATTTATTTTTTAATTTTAACTTTCAAGTTGTTTTCAAATACCAGATAAAAAAAACAAAAACAAATTCAGACCATTTCAACTTATGATTATACACACAACTTGTTTTCCCCCGGAAAATGCATCATACTTAAAATAACACCAATTACCAAAGTTCAAGTTCAAAGTTTTATGCAATACAAGGCATCCAATGTAAAGCAATACAGCATACTGCAGTCAATGAATCATGCTATAAATATGCCATTGCTGAACATTTAGCAGTAAATTGTAACTACCGTAACTGTGGACATTTATGATTCATCAACTTTGACTGTTCCACTCAGGTCTGGTGTCAGTTTCAGACTCCCCACAGAGAACAATGCTCTCTAATTTACCAAAAAGACAGACACAAGACAGAAACAATCATGCGTAATGCTGATTTATCACACAATTGCATTTAATTGTTTCTTTTTCTTCCTGAATCAACTTTAATTTGTAGTTTTCAGATTCAAAACAAAGAAGAAATGGCAATAAACACAGCTGGGGTTTCTAAGAGCACCTGTTGTGCCTTTGTATGTAATAAAGGTTTCAAATATGACCTTGAACATCAAAATAAATGTATTAAGTTTGTGAAGCTATAGCAAAAGAAAGAGTTTACCCAAAATTATTGTATTACATTTTTTAAGACTCATATTTTAATTGTATTTTTTATACGAGCAATATCACACTCGTACTCGAGCGATACTGGCTCTATATCAGCATGGCTGTGATTAGTCCAGAGACACGAGGCCGCAGGCAATCCCAACCACTGATATAGAGCCGGTATCGCTCGAGTACGAGAGTGATATTGCGTTTATACAACAGTTCGATGGCACGAGTGTAAATATATATGAAAAACAACAACAGAGTGTCTTTAAAACCCTTTTTGTGCGGAACTACCTCCTTCCGCCACATATTAAAATCTTAGTTTGACAGTTTAACATCTGAGCCCAAGCCTCCGTTACTAATTCGAAAACGTCACTTTAGAACTAATAACGAAGGAACGTTGAGTTGCTTCATTAAAACTTATTGTATTACTTAATTAAAAGCTCACTGTATTATGTAG
>NW_015518347.1:2575-3099 GCF_001515645.1 Sinocyclocheilus grahami | reverse complement strand
TTCAGATGGAGCAGCATTTACTACACAGAGCCGTAGTTCACTGGCTGGGCGATAAAATCCACGCTATATAAATTTCCTCGATAAACGATAACAAGAGTTCGATATAATGTTTCTGCGGCAAAGGCTGAACGAAAGAGAACTTCTCATTTGGACTTTTTATCCATTCGGCTCAAAGTTCAAACAGCTAGAGTAGATGCGTTACTCGCTGATGCATCTCGGTCACGTGACCACTAAATCGCGCTGTGAGATCCAGTGTGAAGCGCTTGAATTCAGCGGAGAACACAAATGACTCTGTTTACAGCCAGATGATAAAGCACTGACAAACAGGAGAAACAGTGCGCAACGATACAGTCTTTCTAATCTACAAATCGCCATCAATTACTATAGATTTACTGTAGTACTACTAACTGCACCATGGTATTGTCAGAAATGTGGGATATTCGTGTCTAATTTTATTATATTATTAATGTAGACGTGTGTTAAATGTATTGAAGGAGGAGAAATGGAATATAATTACAGTATTT
>NW_015518347.1:0-1175 GCF_001515645.1 Sinocyclocheilus grahami | reverse complement strand
GTAAATAATTGAATATAGCAATTAATATCACTACACAGGATTATGGAGAGAAATTAACTTGCTTTCCCAGAAGCCATACTGAAACAAAGAAATGTTGGCTTGTTGCAGAAGCTCAGTTGTCCTGACTTGAGGACTGACTCACCAGGTACTTAATACTGACTAACTATTTTATAGATATTACTGTCTGTGAAATAAATACATCGTAAAGTGGCGTATGGAATGTAAAAATCCCTGTAATGGCTGAGACAAACAAATCTCTCTTTTTTTTTTTTTTTGGAAGATTGTTATAATTTTTACATTGATATTCAATCAGTTGTGCTGGGCCTGCTGTTATACAGAATAAGTGTGTTTAAAAAAGCTTTGGTATTCAGTTCAGAAGTCTTTCAGACAATAAAACTTTGTACAGTCTTTTGTGCTTTCAGTACTTGGTATGTTACATTATAAAAGACACGTAAGATGAACAGTGAGCCAGTCATATTATGGTGAAAACTGATGACTCAAATGCATTTAAAAACGACTTATGTCTCTATTCCCCTTAGATGTAAAGGCCCATAGTCTGTCCTGTAGATGTTCAATGCATTCTGTTGGGAGAATACATGTAAACAAACAGGTTCCAGGGCCGGATGATCAACCGATGATCCAGCTGTTTGAAGCCTTGAAAATATGAAAAGGTAAGTGGAGAAAGGTAAGGCCAGAAGCACACCAAACAGTTGGGCTGCAGCCCATTGACGTCATTTTCAGGATGTGCCAATAAGACTAAATGCAGAGCATTTCTTAATGAGCGCAGAGCTGGTTACATTTAGGTTCCTGGTTTTCACGTGAACACCCTGGGTTTATAGGGGGACTAAGCGCCCTAGATCATAACCCAGACCATTTTTATTTATAGTCCCAAAGACAGATTCCCTTATACTCTTTACATTATAGATGTTACACACAACAAAGTACCACAGCATGTAAATATTACGAATACGTGAGTTCCAGTATCATCGTGCTATATGCAATATGGTATTACCATGTACTATGATACTGTCAAGTATTTGTGAGGGTGTTAAAATAGTTTATTTTAAGTAATATTTAATATTAATAACCTTAATATTATCTTCAAAATCTTCCTTCATTTTATGGTTGCAGCTTTTATATTTATATATATATATATATATATATATATATATATA
>NW_015518346.1:2748-3099 GCF_001515645.1 Sinocyclocheilus grahami | reverse complement strand
TATTTTTGGGTACTAGCACTTTCTGGATGAATTACATAAGGTCATGATTTTTCCTTTCCTTTGTATTCTTTTTATTTTATCATAGGGGAATTCAGAGATTGGTTTCAAGTCCGCTCTTTCAGTTTCAGGTGAACAAAAAAAAAACCGTGTGTGGGGTAGAATTCTTGTTTGGTGATCTTAACACCTCCTCTCTAACAGTGTTTATCTGCTGGTTGAGGATGTGATTGCAGAGTCTTGCAGCTGAACACAGAAAGTGCTGAGGTCGCCTCAGTCCTCGTCAATGCTGTATTCATTCTGTCTCAGAGGAGCAAGATGGTGGCAGTACAAAAGGATTACTGGTACTTCTTGGTA
>NW_015518346.1:0-1240 GCF_001515645.1 Sinocyclocheilus grahami | reverse complement strand
GGTGACCCAATAGGTTTAACCCTGAATTGTGATTCCAAAGTATACAGTAAGAATTGCTAACTAGGTTCATACTCTTATTCTAGATCATATAGACTTATACTCCTTTTTTTTGTCTAGTAATCACCCCCACCTTCTCTATTCAACCGGACACTAATTTGGTGGCCGCAGAGAACGACAACCTGACCATTACGTGTGACCTTGTCCACAACGGTGAGGTTTACCAAGTAAGCATTGAGAAACTGGACACCGAGGTGGGCGGTAGTAATATTATAGCAACATGTCAGATGCTAGAAGATGGCGTGGAGCTGAGTGAGTTCAACAGTAGAGGACGACTGAACTGTAGTGATGCTATGGAGGTCAGTCTGCACCTCACCAACATTGTCAAAGAAGATGGAGGACTCTACCGCTGCAACTTCAGCACAGATGCCGGTGTCCGGTCCACCACAATCCTGCTGTCCACTCTACCTGCTCAAGGTAGGACAAGGGCTGAACTATCTGTTTATTTACAGCATAGGTGCCCAAACTGTTCTCTACAAAGGACCAAAAAGTCATTATGCATGGCATAATTTTTGTTGCTATTTTCCCCCTCTTGTGATCTGGCATGGTGGGCCAAACCAAAGGTCATCACGGACCAACTTCGGCCCACAGATCCTGGTTTGGACACTTTTGTCCACATTTCCACAAATAATTTGGGGGGTGAATTAAAATAAGAAATATTTTCATTTTGATTTGTTTTAGCTTGATTTGCATTTTATAAAACAACAACAAGAACAAGTCATTGATGCCCCCTAGTGGACCCCGGGCCCTTGTTTGAGAACAACTGCCATACTAAAATTTTCTTTTACCATTTTTTTTTTCAACACAAAATATAAAATTGATATGAAAAATGTTAATGTCATGTAATAAGCATTTTTACCCCCTTTGCGAAGACTTGGCAAATATAAAAAATTTTACGCCATTTTTTGTGACCAAAAAAAGTCATTGTCAGTAGTGTAGCAATTTATGAAGCACAGCTCACACAGAAATTGCTTTCAAACAATGCAGTTTTCTTTTGGTCATTGTATCTGTAATAACGGACCGAACCAGGGTAAATGTAACTGTACTTTTGATACAAAAATGTTTTTTTTTTCTGAACCTATGACCAACAACATGTAAAATACATTGCTTAGGCTATCAAACAAGATTTAATGTATATAAGAAGCATGAAAAATCAAGAAATTAAATGATTTTATTATTTTTT
>NW_015518345.1:22231-22778 GCF_001515645.1 Sinocyclocheilus grahami | reverse complement strand
AATGTGCTTAGAGAGGAGGATCAGAGCATTTCAGACCGTTTCTGTTGAGCAGGACGGCGAGGAACTCTCTGTAGTATGAGCTGATGTAAAGCAGCAGCGCCGGCGCTTGGCTCGTCCTGAAGCTCAGCGAAACGTTCTCTCCTCTCAGCGTTAAATCCGAGTAGATGGAGGACGACTGAGCGCTGACGTTCCTGTTCAGCTTGTACGGCTCTTTGAACGTGTACGTGACTGACGTTCCAGGTTTGAAGAAGGCAGAAACGTCTGTAAGAGAGATTAAACGCACTGGGATTAGGATAATGGATATGCATAACTATCATAAGCTGGTGTAAGATCATTGTGTAATATTGATTTACAGGTAGGGCTGGGCAGTATGGACAAAAATATTCTCAAATATTTTAAATAAATACATTTTACATGTTTGTTAGACCACAGAATAAGATAATGGCCCCATGAAATCCATTTAATTATTTTTTTTATGGATTCTGTGTTTTAACACAACTGCGTTTAAATGATTTAATAAAATTCATCATCCAAAAATGGTGCCTAA
>NW_015518345.1:2461-3099 GCF_001515645.1 Sinocyclocheilus grahami | reverse complement strand
GAAATCTTGTATTTTTACTGTCTTTGCATTATTTTGTAGCTAAAAATATTTATTGCCTCACATTTGATAAGAACAGTGATTCATATCAAACTTCATGAGTCTTTTTTGCACGATTCATTAAAAGAACTGTCTCAAAAGAATCTTTTAATCATCCTACATTGTATGATTTGTGTAAAAGAGCAATAGAAAGAGATCTTGTTTCTCATCACATTTAATTCTGCAAACGTGCAACTTGACTAAAATATAATTTCCCTTGCCGTGGCAGATTTACAGCGCAGGAAACCGTGAGAAGACGTGTCTCTGATGTCAGGCTGCTGTTTTGGATGAAAGTCGAGCAACTTTTTAAATTACGAGAGCTTCTGAGAAAATGTAGCTCTGAGAATCGGCTTTTGTGGCGCGTGAGATCACAGACGCATGTTTACACGCGCTCATGAATGCATGGCAGTCTCACAAGGGAATATATCCCCCGCCGGCACACGACAGGCCATTTCTTTCACGGCTTTCCCTCTCTCTTGCCGGATTTCAGACAATATAGGAAGTAATTTAGTGCGGCTGGTGTGTTCAGAGATTCCCCAGACTCAAGCTAATCCACCTGAATGTGCTTAGAGAGGAGGATCAGAGCATTTCAGACCGTTTCT
>NW_015518345.1:0-627 GCF_001515645.1 Sinocyclocheilus grahami | reverse complement strand
TTGAAATGAAATAAAATCTAAATATTAAATTAACTTAAAATTACAACCAAAAATTTGGAATGTTGCTTCTGAAACTAAATGAAATAAATAAGTTTAAATAAATAAAAACATATTAAAGCAAAAATAATTTATAACATATTTATTTTACAAAGTGTATTTTGTTTATCAAATAAAATAGGGAAATGCTCATGAAGTGCAGATGTGGAGATGAAGCTATTATTGTCATTATCAATATTGTAAATGTATTTATTTTTATGAATACTGGTATCAATGCACTGTCCAGCCCTGTTTTTAGGGTGACCCTGATGAGCATCAGTACCTTTATGGCAGAAGGTGCCGGTGAAGGGCGAGAGGCTGCAGTCGCAGGTGAAGCCGCTGTGATTCTCCACACAGCTGCCGTGATTCTGGCACAGGCCGCCGTAGCTGCTGCAGTGTCCGGGACATCCGGGCGTCACTCCGGGCGTGATCTCCGCCCGCTCCTCCAGATCCAGAGTCTTCCCGTTCAGCTTCAGCGAGCGAATGCAGCCCAGGAAGCCCTTCTGTCTGGACGCCGTTCCTCCTGAAGACGCAAGCACCAGGGGAACATTAATGCATGGGCTTCAAGGGGCTGAAGCCCAGGGGCCTACA
>NW_015518344.1:2464-3100 GCF_001515645.1 Sinocyclocheilus grahami | reverse complement strand
CGTAGGGGCAATTCACATTTGAGATGTTACCTTTTCAGATCACTGCAGATATACTCATGAGACCAACCATTTATATTTAGACACCCTCAATCAACTGGTGTCACAAAATTTTATTTATTTTTTTAATCCATTATGTTAAGACCTAGGACAGTGGCATTTATGCTGTCGGTGATATTAACACAAAACATATGTCCACTATCGAGGACACAAATGTACTGCTGGTCCATATGTGCTGTGTGCAAATGCATTGTCAGTTTAAACTTTAAAGCACAGGTTCCAGACACTTATGTAGGAGAGTAATAGTATCACTGAGGAGGACACGGGCGTTTGTGAACGAAAAGCGGCAGATGAGTGACTCAGAGGAAAAGGAAATGATTGTAAATCCATTCAGAACTTCAGGATTCTCATTTCAACAGGAAAAAGAGCGTTTTATTCCCGTCGTCCTGTGGCACATCCTCTTTCAGAGACGCTTCTTTGGGTTTCACCTGAATCTGAGGTGCTTCTGCTCGCTTTCTTAAATTGCATCAGAAAACACGCGGGTTTGCTAGAATATCTAAAACCCCGGAGGACTGGAAACCTGGAAATGAAGAGAGATTTTACGTTTTTCTGTCGGATTTGGATTGGGATTCCCTTCTT
>NW_015518344.1:0-797 GCF_001515645.1 Sinocyclocheilus grahami | reverse complement strand
GAGCTGCAGAGATTATTTTCTCTTTTTCGTTATTTTTTTCATGCAATCACTTCTGTTATACATCACTTACTATACAAGCAGAATTCTCTTATAGACTTTCAGTCCGTTTCTTGGTTTGTGTTTAAAGGGCTTGTCATCAGGTTATATACTGTGTTTTCACTTTAAATTGAGACCCTTTTTGGGGCGGCCTCAGTGGAGGAAATACTGAAGCTTATTGGTTTAAGCACAGAGTCACCGTAATTGGTGTGAGCTCCACGGCCAATGGCAATATTTCATGGTGAACTATGAGGTGTAACAAGTGTTAGGTTTCTCTGGTCAGCGATATAACATGGTCTGCCATTGGAGGTCAGTGAGGGTTCATGGGAAAGAGGTCTGCCAGCATTTCCTTGGCCTCCACTGACCAATTCCATATTCACATGCCTAATCTCTTGATACCCATTTCTATGTCTGCATCATTGCATCGACAGATTTATAATAGCTGCAATTAGCTAATGATCTGGCCCACATGGAATCTGTGACAACTCTAAAGATCTTGGCTTATTTGATTGTGCTTTCAGCTGAGCTTTGATTCATACCAAGGACTCCTACTGTTTTAGTATTGGTAGAAACAGCTCTTCCCATAGATTTAAATGGGGAAAATAATTTCTGAATGACAGTGATGACAGAAAACACAACGATGCAGTGGAAAGAAGACAGTGTCCTGTTGGCAGCCTCCACAGGTACAGGAAATACTAGTAAGGGATGAGAAAGCGACATGTAGGAAACCCACACAGATGTCTCCCCTCCCACAACATCCT
>NW_015518343.1:1749-3101 GCF_001515645.1 Sinocyclocheilus grahami | reverse complement strand
CGATACCGATATGGTGGCCGATATATCGTGCATCCCTAGTCTTTATGAACGTTGTTTCATTGGACAACATCGGACAGGATGTAAAATAACCTTTAAATATTTTTTTTTTCATTGAAATTGAAAAATTTTAAAAATACCAAATATTGCAATTGAGCCAAGAAAATACTAAGATATGATTAATTTTTTGACCATTATCGCCCTAGTAGATAACATGTTATGTTGTGTCACCAAAAAATATTTCTTGCTGAAGCTACTTTTTGTAATGTTTGTTTAATGCTTCACACGGCAATGACTTTAAATTATCTTTTGGGAGTAATTTCTTACACTTCTAAAAAAAATTGCATATATTTAAACTTGTTTAACAAGCATTTTAGATACAAAAAAGGCACAATTAAAAGTAGCAGTTTAATTTAAGTGTATTCAACCATTCTCTGTAATCGCTCTTTGCCGAAATAGTGCTAATTCTCGTGCTGGTATGTCGCCGAAATCTGAGCCGGAGAAGGGCTGCTATTCGTGGGGGAACCGTGAACTTTAGACCGCAGTCTCGCGTTTCACTCGTAGCTGCGAGATGGCATGATTGACTCCAAAACCTGCCCAAACACAAACAGTTCTGAGATTAGAGAACGGATTTTAACATCAAATTAAATTACACTCAATATTATAACGAATAAAATCTATTTATGTTATGCAAGGCAAAGGCATTCCAGCGCGAAACGACCACTGCTGACACAGCTGACGGACATCTTGTCCTTATGTTGCGTTGATATTTAATATTTAAAATATTAAAAACAACCCAATAAAATAACCCAGCGTTTGGGTTAAAAAAAATAACCCAGCATTTTTTTAGAGTGTAGCCAAATTTGATGTGTAATTAATTTGTGATTAATTAATCGCCACATCATGTAATTAATTTGATTTTTTTTTTAATTATCACTTACCAGCCCTAGTATTTATTATGTAGCCTATTCATTTTGTATTTATTTATTTGTTTTAATTTTATGCTTGCATGTTCAGAAAATTCTATATCTGGTGGGCTAGAGCAAGTCTGCTAATAAAGTCAGTCCTGGAGATTTAACATCTTAACTAGTCAGTAAACATTTGAGCATGACATAAATGAGATGAAAGCAACTTTTTGATTCTAACAAGGAGCTCCTTTATAAGGAAAGTTCTTCATCACTGGACAGCAGTTGGACTGGCAAAGTTTGCTGCTTCTGTAGCATCTTTACTCTTGCTTATCAGTTAGCTGTCAGTTAGCATCTGTCATGTATTTTTGGTCAGCTGCTTGAAAATCACATTTGAGCATAATTTTTTTTGTTTCCAATGAGGAGCTGGACGGGGGTGTGAGGTTGTTC
>NW_015518343.1:0-731 GCF_001515645.1 Sinocyclocheilus grahami | reverse complement strand
CTGGCTCAGATAAGAGTGCCAGGCAAACTGAATCATAGCAAGGCATCTCTCATCTGATTGGCTGGAGTTCTCCAAACAGCCACAGTGAGAGGATTCCTGTGCCTGACCAGAGCCTCTCAGATTCCCAAGTGATCGTGAGAGAGGGGGAACGGAGCATATACAACCCTGTACGCATTTCCATCACATACTTGATGATATTGCTGTGTTGATACCAAACATATTTGCTGATTTGTAAGGCAAGTGTTATGAGTAATATTGCTCATATTTTAGGTAGTGATGCTTTTGATAGAATTTTTACTGAAACCAAAATTAAACTTTTAATTTAGCTAAAAAATGATAAATTATATTTAAAAATCAATTTAACTTGTATACACTCAAATGAAAGCTGAGTTACAAACATTTAAATTGCACCTACAGCTTTTTTTATATCAGTGATATCATTTTTATAAATGTTTCTACTTTGTCTGATTAGTTGTTAAAATATATTAACATTTAAATTGGCTACAATAACGTATATTATAAGTAAAATATTTATTTGTACATAAATTCCAATAATGAAGACAACACTAACTAAATTAAACATATAATTAATGTGTAATGGTGTATATATTTAGCATTTTTTCCCTAGATAGCTAATGAGCTGTAGACATTGAATGACTTTCCTGATATAGGCTATACATTTAATTGTTTATATATATATATATATATATATATACAGTGGGGAAAAAAAG
>NW_015518342.1:1928-3101 GCF_001515645.1 Sinocyclocheilus grahami | reverse complement strand
GTATATTTTACTGTAAAAAAATACATTGTTGCTGAAAACATCTATTCATTTATTTCAACTGTAAATATTGTCATTATCCTTTTGGGGATGTCCTCATAAAAATAAAATAAGTAAAGTTTTATTTATTGTTTGTTTTATTTTTATGATAGCATCAGTTGTTAGTGATCACTGTTGTCAGTATCATAATAAAATAATACACATTTGAATATATAATCAATTTATATTAATTAAATGTATAAATATATAATTAATAAATACATGTATTTATTCGTTTTATTTAAAATATATTTGTATGTATGTCTTAGAATAGATATGTGTTACAACTTATACATTCTCTGTATATGGTTTGGGCTTTGAACCTAGCTTCCCTTACAAACGACACAAAATCTATACGACTAACTCCAGCAGACTAACACATCTTTGCAGTATATCTACTAAGTTATTAAAAAGTGTTCTTTTCTTTGGTCATGTCTTATCTCATCTGCAGCTCCAAGTGACCTTGGACTGCCATGGTGCCCCTTAAAAAATAGGTGGATGATGCCCCTGATATTTACAACTCTTGAAATGAGTGTAAACTTTTAGGAAAAGCACACACAGAATACTTATATGAGTAAAATGATTAATAATGCACTGTGGTCTTGTACATGAAGATAACACATAATTGTAAGGATACTCAATATTGTATCTCAATTTGTGAGTCTTCCTTCAGTAAGAAATAATAGCATCTATCAACACCAGACGCGTATGTCAGTGAATTGAGGTCATGCAAAGGGCCTTTCTGTGGCTGTTGTTGAGTGCTCTGAATCTTCTGGCGGACACGAAAGGGCATTGTTCTGTGCCGAAGTATCCTTTTGAGGTTCACAAGTAGACGTTGTCTGGAAAAGCCTTTATTACTGTGACTGAACCACTTTTACCTGCTGTCTGTTCCTGAAGGTCATCTACCCTAATTAGATATTTTCTGGGTAGATGGCAGATTTTTCGAATTTTACATTTAGAAAACCCTGGCCTAAATTGTACAGTTATTATTGTCCACTACATAAAGAGAAACAAATGGAATTATAAGAATTATAAAAATGTAGATTGGTTAGGATAGGACAGCAGCATGATATGCAGAGCGTGTATCTTCCATCCACAGTCAAGTCAAGTCAAGTCACCTTTATTTATATAGCGCTT
>NW_015518342.1:0-302 GCF_001515645.1 Sinocyclocheilus grahami | reverse complement strand
TAGGGGTAAATAAGGTACAAATGTGTACCTTTTGAAAGGGTACTGTCCCAATGACAGCTTGTGTACTTTTACTGTAGAGCTATACATTACGTCAAATGAAAATGCATTTATACAATCCATACACTATCTTAAAATATGCAATTCATGATCTAAATGAGAGCAAACAAGTGAAAATAAGATTTGCTAAATAACTGATTAAATCATGTGGATCGATGTGGTCACTAGCAAGCTGGATTTCTGCTTTAACCTTTCAGAATAATGGCTGATGTTGAATATACTGATGAAATTACCTTTATTGCCTC
>NW_015518341.1:2856-3102 GCF_001515645.1 Sinocyclocheilus grahami | reverse complement strand
AGTTTAGTAACTCATGAATGCAGATGTTTGTGAACAGCCTGCAGTGGGCGTTGACTGTATTCAGATGGCGGCGTTAGGACCGCGCGGTATGCCGATAGGGAGGCATCACAGTCAGAGCAGCAGCTGAAGCGGCAAACAAAGACAAGGAGCGCAGCGCGATCCTGCAGCATCCACGCCCACCCACACACACTCACACAGCAGCAGCAGCAGCAGCAGCAGTTCACTGTACCACTGGTAAGTCAAATT
>NW_015518341.1:0-1319 GCF_001515645.1 Sinocyclocheilus grahami | reverse complement strand
TCTTGCTGAGTCAGTGGGCCACAGTTGCTGGGTTGTGGTGTATGAGAGTGCATTTGAGTTTAGGAGACATTGTGTCAGCTGTGGACCAGGCCCAATTCCCCTCTGCACCACTGATGGCTGTAAAAAAGCACTCAAGGTGTGTAGTGTGTTTGTATGACCACAACAAGGATGTAATCCCTTTTTTGTTACTGGCACAGAGGCACACGGGGCACAGGATTAGACAATAACAAACCCATAAATCAGCACAAATCTGTGGCCACCTCACGCATTTGTCACTTTAACATTTTTTTAAACAGTTTTTTTTTTCCACATCTGAATATGTGTGTTTGCCTTTTCAAATTCTCTCAGTTCTGTATCATGTCCGGTGTGTCTTTGTTTACAGATTTCTTAGCATTATTGTGTCTATTCCAAGGTGTGGCGACGAGTTGTAGCAGCCAGGCTTTAATTGGAAAAGCTGCTGCAATCCCTTCTGGCAGTCACACTGGACACAAGCCCAGGTCTAAATGCCACAGACGGCAAAAGACGGCCTTATTGGCAAGACAACCCCACTATATAATTTGTCTATAACAAACACATAATAACAGCCACTAGAAAATACTAATGTTAAAAATAAATCTTAGAACATAAATTATAACAGGAAAAATCTCATATGCTTACAGTGATGGAGGGACCCAAGCCATTTTGAGAGACTAGAATACCATATGGACATGGGAGCTACCTAATAGTAACCACCTAGCAACACTCTGTGACCACCCAGAACAACCTATCAGCCACGCCATAACCATCAAAACACTGAAAACCCCATATTGACTACTAATTTAGATATCGGAGGGAACGCATCCACCTCTATGTTACCACCGTTACAGCCTCAAAAGATGTTAAAATGTAGTTTTGCATCATAACCTTGAATGTTTGGAATATAAGTCAATGTGATGGCCCTTTGACAATAAAAATTTTCAGGATGAACTCTTTCCTTCGCTCTCTAGTGCAGTGTTGATTTTAGATTGGTGTCAGGAAGTCAAGTAAGCTGACTTGTAGCAATCTAACTCTCTGAAATCCCATCATTACAGGCTAAAGATAGTGGAGGTCAGGCTGTGGGAGCTGATTAAGGAGCTAATTGAGGTGTCATCAAGCTAGGTAGCACTGACAAGCGTTTATAGGATTCCTCTAAATAAATCAATAGAGATGGAAGCACCTTAGCTGTTTCACAAGTCCTAAAGGATTTGTGTTTGTCATCCAAAATGTTTGACTGCTCCCAAAGTTCTGACAGCACTGGATACAACAACAACAACAACAATAATAATAATAATAATAATAAT
>NW_015518340.1:2274-3102 GCF_001515645.1 Sinocyclocheilus grahami | reverse complement strand
AAAGCGCTATATAAATAAAGTTGACTTGACTTGACTTGACTTATATGATTTTTTCCCCTGAACCTCTACAATATTATTCATGAGTCATAAACATTCAGAAAGGAACATACCCACAGCCTTTGGCTGATTTTAACTGCGACAGTTTTGGCTTCCTGAGTAATGTCTGATGGTAAATTGGTCATCTCCGCTGCTCTTATACTTAACCAAACAGCTTCACTTATGCCACACATTCAACAAATGTAGTTTAGAAAAACGTGGAATCGGCTTAACCCACCATAGTTGCGCTCCTCTGAATGGCCTCGGCTAAGCTGATATGTGTAGACAACCCTCTCTGCTCTGCCATCTTCTGTGCGGACGTGTTGAACCTACATGTGCTAGTTCACGTTGGGGTAAAGAGTTTGCAACTGGCACAGCTCAAGAAAGTGCGTGGCAAAGAGTGTGAAGGCCTAAAGCACAAAGTTTTATTAGCTTCTTATGGAAATACTGCAAACAGGTCACGCATGTTTGCTATATGTAAATATTAATTTGTTTTCTATATCTCTTGTTATTGTATCATATATACTCTTGATAAAATAAATACAGCACCTTAAAGAGGTCATATGATGTTGCTAAAAAGAACATTATTTTGTGTATTTGGTGTAATGAAATGTGTTTATGCGGTTTAAGGTAAAAAAAACACACTATTTTCCACATACTGTACATTATTGTTTCTCCTCTATACCCCGCCTTTCTGAAACGAGGCTTTTGTTGCATCCAGTGGGGACATACTTACGGATTATAATGACTTATACTGTCTTTTTACGTGTTGTGTTGCATCGCGCCGCGTAA
>NW_015518340.1:0-1600 GCF_001515645.1 Sinocyclocheilus grahami | reverse complement strand
GTAGATATGTGGGGGCGTGTTTAAAAGAGGCGTTTTAGGTAGGTGTGGTTGACGCTTAACTTTTATAAAGAATATCTCTTTGGATTTGAGACTTTAGTCTTTGCAACTTTACAGATCTTCTTTATGCACTAAGAGCTTGTAACACTCCAAAGAGATATGATATGACCCCTTTAAGATTGATGAGGAATTCACAGACACTGTGGCAGATACCAATGCCTTCCTCTGGACTGGTGCCTCGACCCAGCTCATCAATAAAAAGGAAATCAATGCTATCAACAGGTAAAGGAGGAAAAATTCATGTGCTTACATAAACGTAAAAATGTACATTATGCTTATCTTGTGCTTAAACATTACCGTAATCTGAGACAGTGCAAGCGTGAGCCAAAGAGAGCAACATGTCCAGCATTAACACAGCATCAGACAGTTTGTACAGGCAGTGGATGTGTTCATAGAGCTCACTCAATAACCTGGACACCACCCTGCAGTGTACATAAATACCATCTATGGTTAAATGCTGCATTTTTTCACTCAAAGTTAAACTTTATCTGGTCTGCTGTACACTCACACTTAAGACATGTGGAAAATGTCTTTCAAAGCCTCCTCACAGTGATCATTCATTTTCATGAGGTCTACATGGTGAACCCATAGTTGTTCTTCTGTCTGGTCACTTCTGTGTAGGCTCGTCATGCAATATCTAAGAATTCGCTGACGTTGGGCCGCACAGCATAGCACTTCTGTGCGAGCATGGACAAACCACCTTTCATGTAACTGGTGTCATCATTAATCAGTGATTTAATCTGATCCAGAATGCTGTTGAACCTAAACCAACACAAATGAGGAAACATTCAATATAAATAGTAATACCAGAACTCTAACTAAACGTTCAAATGCATATATGAAAGTGCTGACTAATCTCATTCTCACCACATATGTGGGGCTCATAGAGCTTCCTCTGTGTTACTAATGTATACACAACACATTATCTCCTCTTATGAAAGAACGGGTTCATGTTTCATGTTTAACAAAGATGGTCAGTGCAAGATGTTAGCATATATGCAAATATAGTTCACAGAGCTGAGTCTCTAAAAGTTATTACCTGCTGTCTTCAAGTGAGGTATAATATGCTTCCAACAAGGCTGTTTTGGAATGTGACAGCATCACCTAATCAGGGAGAAATTTACTTATATGTGGCATAATTATACATGCAACTGAGCAAGTTTACAGGCCTTCTCAACCAAGTCAGAAAATACACTCAGTATACAATCATGAAATATAGATATAGTTACATAATTGCAGGTATTTCGTGATTTTACACAAAATAATTAAATGGAACCAAAATTCTAAAAATGGAAGTAAATAAGGTAAATTGTTTTGATGTTGATTTCACACTGAGGTGAAAAGACTACTGCTTTTATTGATAGCTGAAAACATTTTTTAAAAATGGTCAAAATACGAGTACTGTCACTTTGTGGAAATCTGCTGAGCTTTCCACAGACAAATTCAGTACAGGCCTGGCAATGACTTTGTGACTTTCAGTACTGTTTGACAGTATTTAAAAAAAATGCATAGACACAAGTTACCTTCATTGATGTGACGAGTT
>NW_015518339.1:1539-3103 GCF_001515645.1 Sinocyclocheilus grahami | reverse complement strand
CATTGGATTTCCAAACCAGATTCATTACAACAACAACAACAACAATTTCAAAGACTGATAGTGTGTAATATATTATAATAAAAATAAAGAGTTTTTAAAAATCCTATCAAATTATAGTCACACTGACAGACTTTAGACTCTCAGTAGAAATTCTGGTTTATATCTCTATTTTGGTCAAGAGCAGTCCATTTAGACATGATGAGACAGTGTGCCTGAGATGTAAAGCGCAGTGTTTATGTGCCTGTCGCCTCCTTCAGGTCAGGGAGGAGTGTTGCAAGATGATTAATAGGATCTGCTCATTTGTAGGGTGACCATACGTGCCATTTTTATGAGACACTTCCTGGCCATTATTTCTACATTGCCTAAAATATCCAGGTTTTGGCTTTGTTTTCCTGTTTTCATACAATCTGTGTTTGACATCCAGGTACCATGAGAGCATTCTCTGTCTATGCCATACACACTACAGGATTTTTGGCTGGATTTTGCTGTCGCGGACAGGTTTCCAGAGTCTGCGACGAAACCCTCGGATCGCGACCAAATCAGTGCTCGTTGCAGGTCAGCAACGTGATCTAAACGATCACAGACGCTACGACATTTTTAAACCTGTTTGATATTATCGCCACGTGATCTCGTAATGTGAGCGACACAATGACAAGGTGGAGCTAATCCAGCCAATCACAGTGCAGATGGTATAAACAGAGATAGGTCGATCAAATTAAACGTAAACAAAGTAAACGTTCTTCCGCAGGTGGTCCTCGGTGAGTTTGGACATGTGAATGGAAAGCAAACTTGTAGAGCTTTGGCAAGAACATGACTTTATTTGATATATCAAGAAATGGCCTATAGTCACTGTAATTTCACACGAGAATTTATGCGAGAAAATGTGTTTTTGCTGATGGTCGGGAATGCCTCTTCACCAAAATGTTTTGTATGCTGCGTTCAAATCCTCCTGGGATGTTCGTACTTACGAGTTGACAAGTCGTAATTACGACGTCAGGTGCGTTCAAGTCAGTTTAGTCGGAACAAGATGGCGGTGTACCTTCTTTTAATAAATTACAAGAAAATACAACAGGGTCTGCATTTTTTTACTTGGAACTACCTGCGTAACAAGAACAAAAACCAATTTAAGTTTATAGGACAACTAAACAAAAATTTACCGTCAACTACATCCATCGATTCCGCCATGTTTCTCACTGACACGCCCCCAACTCAGAAACTCAGGACTTAAAGAAAATTTTGAGTTTCCCACTCGTAATAACGACTTTGTGGTGGCGTTCATGTGCATTCAACTCGTAAATACGATCTATCCGACATGACTGGAATGCACCAGTAGTGTGTGCACCTCGTCAGCGTTGTGTTGTGTAGTATGCGTGCAGCTATGACAAGACGACGACAGATGAGAAGAAACCTCGTTGCGTAGTGTGTGAGCAACACAGTGATCCGGCTAGTCTTCCAATCATGTAGTGTGAGCTTGCCATTACGAGTCCCCACGACACCCTACGTCAAGCAGATTGTGCCGAAATCAGGCTAAAATCGTGTAGTCTGAACCTGGCTTTAACGGGGC
>NW_015518339.1:0-1083 GCF_001515645.1 Sinocyclocheilus grahami | reverse complement strand
GGAGCAGCAGTAAGGTTTCTCTCCTGTATGCATTCGTTCATGGATATTCAGGGAACTTGATAGAGCGAAAGTCTTGTCACAGTGTATGCATTTAAAAGGTGTTTCTCTTATATGAGTCATGTGGTGTGTTTTTTAAGTCACTTGCGTTCATTAAACCCTTAACGCGGTCACTACAGGGATGCAGTCTTTCTCCTGTGTGAACTCTCAGATGAACTTAGAAAGCAAATGAATTAGCAAAGCTCTTCCCGCAGTAGGAGCACAGCTATGGTTTCTCTCCGGTGTGAATCCTCTCGAATCGAATGATGGAAGCGTTTCTCACAGAGTCTATTTTTTGGTGTGACTTTAGAGGAGTTGAGTTTGTAAAAGTTTTCCCACATTCACTGCACTGATACGGTTTCTCATTGCTGTGCATTAATACACTCAAAAATAACAATCAGCAGCAGCAGCAGCTTCACTATTGTCTATGCAATGTCCTCACTAAAATAGCCAGACAAACATTGTGTGTGTTTTCACGTGATCACCACTAGATGGCAATATTGACAGACATAGGCCTCCAAACCAACACATCCAGCTGAAAACCCAAAGATTTAAACACATAAATAAAAGCATCTAAACACTGGGCAGTAGCAGCTCAGTCTGTTCGGTTGGAGAATTTATTGAAGCAGTTATTCTCAATAATTCACTGTTGATTGGCGCATGAGAAATGAGCTGCAGCAGTTGTCTCAAAACGTTTCCGCTGGGTCCGAGTAATAACATTAGTGTCAACATCATCTTTATCTCGGTCTCTTCTCTCTGTTCTTTGCTCCTCCTCTGATGTGAGTTTCTCCGCCCACTGACTCACACGCCCCGCCCCTCAGATATGATATTGGCAGATTTTTCTGCTGATATGTGCATTCATTTGTTCACTGCACACCATGAAAGTATTAAAGGCCTTGCATTGATTACGTGTTTTTTCCCTCTCTCAAACACACACAGACACACGCAATCTGTCACAACTGCTGGAAAGGAAACGTCTGCTCGTCTGAAATCCCTCTCCCTCAGTTTTCCAGTAGAAATAAAGACAGAGGAATGACTGCAGGGTGG
>NW_015518338.1:0-3103 GCF_001515645.1 Sinocyclocheilus grahami | reverse complement strand
AGCCGTGCTGAGAGGTCCCGATTCCAGCTGTGAAGGCATGTCAACGGCGAGCGGCTTTGGATCAGCTTGAAGACGAAGAGTCATCGCTGAAGGAGAAGAAATCTGAGAATCCTGTGGCGATCGCCCGCTTATATAGCCAGACACCTCGCCCATTCTGGCGGGCTTTGGCTGGCTTTGGCGGGCTTCGTCGCCATAGACTCGTGCAGCTCAGCTGCCTAACCATTGGTTCGTTTTTTATACACTGCACGAACCAATGGCCGTGCAGTTTCACTGTGTGAATGAAAAGGCTTCAGTTCAGGAGAAAAAAGGCTTTTTTCCCATATGCGTCTAAGTAAGACGAAGTAGGAGTGTAGTATCGAAAGGGAACCAATGTTTTCTGATGTTAAATGAAAGACAATTTAACAATAACAATATTTGAGTGGAAAGAACAGGGTAAAAGACAATTGTGAAAAGAGCCACATATATTTAAGCTAATGTTTTCAGTACTTTATGCTATTTGTAATTTTGTCCTTTTTTGTTGTAATGTAGATTCACTGTGTCAGGTCAGCTTTGGAACAGTGTTTTTAAGCTGATGCTTTTTCATGTTTTGATAGCAAAGGAGGGTGTTTCAGCGCTGTATGTCCTCAAAATTCGAATATGCCTATCTATCATTAAATGGGTGTTGATGAAATCTGTTGTAACATTTGGAAAATGAGCCAGCACCATCTCAGAAACTATGAAGTCTAGCTGAAATCCTCAAGAGTCTTGTTATAAATCATTATTCCGAATTCTGTGACACAATCAGAAAACATTAATCATGTTTCATTCTCTTCTCCCGCACCCCCAGAAATCTGCTGTCTTGGAAACTAAAAGTCCAATCAGTAAAGAATCTGCAATTGTATTAGTCCAGGTCAGTAGTTTTCTTGGCTTTTTGTGATTTCCATTTTTTCCATTTGTTTACATTTTGTACTCAAATCCTTTCTCTTTAGCTCCACAATCCAAAGACTTCAATTATTGTGAACAAATCCCTAATTTCCACATAAATCAGAACCAAAAGCCAGCACAGAACGAAAAAAACCAACAACAACCTTATTTGAATGAATAGCAAAAAAAAAAAAAAATAATAAAATAAATTGAATAAAATATATTTAATATAAAGATTGCTAAAATAAAAAAAATATGTTTTTGAAAAATACAAAAGAAAAAAAAACATTATCAAGTGAAGTTTAAGATAAAGATTTTTCTTTAAATATACCTGGTTGCTATGCTACATGCTAGTTTTAGCACAGATAAAGAGCAGAAATTATTGGTTATATATGTATGCTTGACTTGTTAAGATGCACTCTGGATATTTATTCTCATTTTAGTCTTATTATGGACACAACTGAAACATCAATAACTGTTCTTTCCAGCATTTATACACAGATCAGCTGACATGAGCAGCTAGGAACTAGTCACTACTCATTTGTCTCCTCTAACCGATGACACTTCTATTCTTGTTATCTGAATATAATTACTTGGGTCTAATTGTGGCAGCATAATTGCAAGCACTTGATTCTGGCACATGCATTTGTCAAATATGAAGGGATGACCTAAAATTTGTCAGCAACCGATTAAGTAAAATGCTCTGCTGAGTAAAGGGCACAGAAAAGAGGGCTAGAAAGAACAAGACATTTGCATAAAAAGTTGTCGGAGTGAAATTGGGGGAAGGGGGATTTTTGACAACTTTAGGATTCTGAATAAATAGACGAACCAGTTTCAATTCTGAGAGTCAGTGAGCAAGAAAAATTGATCCAATTGTTTAAAAACGTGGATTTAAATACTAAAGAGGGCCTGAGTAATTTAAAAGCATCACCATTTTTTTTTAATTCAAAACGGTTATTGTTTCTGTATTATAGTCCGTTATAATGAGGTTCTGCTCACCATTATATTCTCCTGGTTAGGCAGTGCTACATATGGAAGTCCCTGTGGTAGACTCAACCCACCTGGGGTGAGACAACTACACAACAGAGATGGCAGAGAACGACTGCCAGGGAAAGACACGGGCTCACCGAGAGGGGAGCCGTACCGTGGAAGAATACACATGTGGGATCACCCGAAGGGGGAATCACTACACACGGGCACCTAGCCCAGCACAAGGGCTGAACTTGGGCATGCACACGAGTGCTGAGACTGGCGTCTGGCACTCCGCCATGCCTGACCGCCGAGGGTGCGGGTGGAACTCCAACAGGGTATCCGGTCCTTAGAGGGGACTGGCGCAGCAAGTATGATCGACACCGAGCGGGTCCGGTGTTACTGCCTACCTGAGGCGAGTACACGAGAGGACACAGGCTCTACACGGAGATTATAGAATCTCGCAAACGTGTTAGGCGTCGCCCAGCCGGCAGCTCTACAGATGTCTGCTATCGAGGCGCCCCGCGCCAATGCCCAAGAAGATGCCACTCCTCTCATAGAGTGAGCTCTCACTCCGAGGGGGCATGGTAACCTTTGGCCTGGTAAGCTAAGACTATTGCCTCCCCTAACCAGTGGGCAAGTCTTTGTTTGGAGACAGCCTTTCCCTTCTGCTGTCCTCCGAAGCAGACAAAGAGCTGGTCTGAGGTCCTGAAGCGCTGCGTACGGTCCACGTAAGTGCGCGAACGGGACAGAGCAGAGCAATGGCTGGGTCTGCCTCCTCCCGGGGCAGCGCTTGCAAGTTCACCACCTGATCCCTAAAAGGCGTGGTGGGAACCTTGGGCACATATCCAGGCCGGGGTCTCAGGACAACGTGAGAGTTACCCGTTCCGAATTCTAGGCATGAATCGTCAACCGAAAATGCCTGCAGGTCCCCCACCCTCTTGACCGAGGCCAATGCGGTGAGGAACGCTGTCTTCAACGACAGAAACTTAAGCTCTACTGATTGCAGAGGCTCGAAGGGCTCCTCCTTCAAGGCCGCCAGGACCGAGGGGAGATCCCAAGAGGGTAACAGGTGAGGGCGCGGAGGATTCAGCCTCCTTGCCCCTCTGAGAAATCTGATGACCAAGTCGTGCTTCCTCAGAGACTTACTGTCTACTGCCTCGTGATGTGCGGCAATGGTGGCAATATACACTTTGAGGGTGGAGGGAGACAGCCTTCGCTCCAACCCATC
>NW_015518337.1:2676-3103 GCF_001515645.1 Sinocyclocheilus grahami | reverse complement strand
AGACAATATCATCTGTGGTTGGCTGTGGCAAACGCATGTGGTTAACATTATAATACAATTCTAATAAAATGCATGTCTGTGTAGATACAGCCCAGGTTTGCTGCTTTTGTGAAGTCCTCTGTTTTTAAGATTAAATCTGCAGAGAAAATATGTCTGCCGCCCTCATGTGGCTGTGAGATGAAACATAATTTCCCAGCACAAGCAAGGTAAAATCATGTAGGCTAAATTAAATTGACAGTGAACAAAATCTCTAGGAGCAAATAAACACATAAGAGAACTCAAACCTGTAATATGAACACATTCTTTTGCAGATTGTCAGCATTTGAAGTCTTCTGAAAAATCCAAAAAGATCTGTCATGGTTAATGGATCATGGAAATTCTGTGGGTTTCTAATTTTTGGGGTTTCTTACAGGAAAAAATAAATAAA
>NW_015518337.1:0-833 GCF_001515645.1 Sinocyclocheilus grahami | reverse complement strand
GCAACAACATAACACAAATGGATAAAATGCTTTGTATTTTACACAGACTTGAATTTCATGACATACTTGTACAATATTTTCAGGATGGAATTTAATGATGATTTTAAAAAAGAAAATTAGTTATGTTATCAAGAATAACAGCAAAACCAGGAAAACTATATCATTATAACTATATCAAATTCAAACATACATAGGAAGCAAATCATTGTATTATCCAAAGTGCATGCTGTACAAACACAAATAACTGATGATTATAGTTAACTGCATATCTCAGTAGTATTTAAACTGAGGAACTAATAAAGGACCAATGGAGCCACATTGTTATGCCCTCTCTGAATACAGAACACTGACCTCTCTCTCTGTTACATTGTTTCCAACATTTAGAAATGGAAAAACCAATCAAGTTTTGAACTTGAAATTCAACAACGTTCTAGCTAATCTCAATCAGGAAGTCTGTCAAGCACTTTTTTCCATTGATTTACAGAATGAGTCTTTAAAGCTACACTATGTTGAAGCATAAACTAGTGGGTGAAACATAAACATAAACAAGTTACCTGTGGAGGGACAATGTTAATTGGTAATTATGTGAATATTTTGGTCATTTTTAATTACATTAAATTATGAATATCATGATGTAGGTTGACATCAGGGTGAGGCAAAAACAGGGTTTGGATGATGGTTTCATGTATTCACTCATTATTTACATTTTGTTAATTTCAAACAAAAAGTTACATAGTGTAGCTTTAACCATTTAATATCAACTGTTTACTCCCCTTTTGCTGCGTTTAATTTTACGCCAACAGTCGGTTTTCATTCAGATGTTAAAAAATAGT
>NW_015518336.1:1354-3113 GCF_001515645.1 Sinocyclocheilus grahami | reverse complement strand
TTATTAGTTTATTAATGTAAGTGTGTTTTTATCCCAGCTCATAGGGAGAAGACAATAGAGGGTGATATCATCAATGGAAACTGCAGAAAAGTAGGTATCTCATCTCTAGGCAGTGCTTTATTGAATGTATACGCAATAATATTTATACGATTGCTTTGCTATTGATCATTAAAGCAACAGTTGCTACATTGTGCCCTTAACATATGCAGTTTTTGCACTTAAGCTTGTTGTTAATTGATCATAACAGGATGAAGCAAATTTCCCTTCTGTTATATGGGTCTCAAGGTCAGAGAGAGTGTGGAAATGAGCATGAAAAATGAAAATGACTATTTTTGGCACAAAGAAAAACTTTAGTAACATTTTAGTGGGGGAAAAAAAATTTTTTTTATCGTTTAATCTTAATTTTTACGGATGATTTTCATATTGACAATTTAGTGGTTATTATTTAAATAATTATTTGTAATTTAGAGCTAATTTGAGTGAATTTTGAATGTTGGGCTAAACATATTCTACCAAACCAACTTTGTCTGTGGTATTTGGGATTTAATAAAATTAGTTTGAACATATTTGCAGGACACTAATGCAGAGTTGTTTATATTTGCAGGGAGAGATACACTTACAGAATGACGGCAGCAGACACCCGTCTGTCTCTGATGAAGAGGAGAACTTTGCTGTGCTTAGACGGTCAGTCAGGAGCTTATTACAAATGGATTTAGAGGAAAATCAGCTATAATTGTGTCAGTTCTCTACAGATTATGTGTTTAATGTCCATCCACTACAGGCATGTGATGAACGAGCTGCTGGAGACTGAGCGAGCCTATGTGGAGGAGCTGCTGTGTGTGCTGGAGGTGAGTTGCACTGACACCTATCACCTCTAGAGGTCAGATCAGTCCTGTTTATGTTTTGAGATTTTTTTTAGTACATTTGACTTGACAGATTAATTTGTGTTTAGGGTTATGGAGCAGAAATGGACAATCCTGCCATGGCTCATCTCATCCCCAATACACTGCTTCACAAGAAGGACATCCTCTTTGGCAACATGCCTGAGATATACCAGTTCCACAAGAAGTGAGTGAACCCTCCCTGTGTCTGTTTTAGCTTCCGCTGGTGTAGTGTTATAAAGCTAAAGCGCCTCTTATTTTCCATATATTTACTCTCCAGGACTTTTCTTCGTGAGCTGGAGGCATACACAGACTATCCTGAGCTTGTGGGCCGGTGTTTCTTAGAGAGAGTGAGTCAGATTTTACATATTGTGCGGTTTTGATTTAATACATTATTGAATGGATTATGCAAACATCTTTTTCATGTTTCTCAGATGACGGATCTGCAGATCTATGAGAAGTACTGTCAGAACAAGCCTCGCTCTGAGTCTCTATGGAGACAGTGCTCTGACTGCGCTTTCTTTCAGGTCCTCTTACTTTACAAGACACTAGAGATGCTCTCAGACATTACATATAAGCACATATTTCTTTCTGTAATTTAAAGGAATCATATTATAGGGGATCATATATATATACCTGGTATACACTACCATTCAAAAGTTTGGAGTCAGTATAATTTTTTTTAAATATTTTTGGAAGTAGACTCTTATTCTCACCAAGGCTGTATTTATTTGATCAAAAATACAGTAGAAACAGTAATATTGTGAAATACTGTATTACCATTTAAAAGTACTGTTTTCTGTTTTAATATATTTTAAAAAGTGATTTATTCTTGTGATGGCAAAGCTTAATTTTCAGCAGCCATTACTCCAGTCTTC
>NW_015518336.1:227-682 GCF_001515645.1 Sinocyclocheilus grahami | reverse complement strand
CTCTCATCTATTCTAGGCATCCTGAAAGCTGTGAATGACTCCATGCACCTTATCGCCATCACTGGATATGAAGTAAAGATGATGTTTACTCACGCCGTGAAATTTAATGTTCACTTTGAATTAAAATAGTTTCCAATAATGCAAGTCACCTGTGGAGTAGTTGTTGACCTCTGACCTGTGTTTCCAGGGCAACCTCAGTGACCTGGGCCGTCTGATGATGCAGGGGTCGTTCAGCGTGTGGACGGAGCATAAGAAGGGTCACGTGAAGGTGAAAGACCTGGCTCGCTTCAAGCCCATGCAGAGACACCTGTTTCTACATGAGAAAGCTCTGCTCTTCTGTAAGAAACGAGAGGAGAACGGAGAGGGTTATGAGAAAGCTCCTTCATACAGCTTCAAACACTCACTTAGTGTAAGTACTGAATATTAAAGTAGTTCATTTTCATTTAGAATTTCTC
>NW_015518336.1:0-217 GCF_001515645.1 Sinocyclocheilus grahami | reverse complement strand
TTAAGATGATGTGGTGGAGTGGTTAAAAATATAGGTTAGATATTAACAGGGAAGATTCATAATTTTTAGTTTAGTCTAAGCCAGAAAATCAACAAATGCCTATGAAATCTGCATGTTTAATTTGTGTTTTGTCTTGTGTAAATTAAGTTCCATTCAAGGTAAACTGATATAATTGCATATAAATAAAGGACAGAATATCATATATATACTTTTTTTT
>NW_015518335.1:2076-3105 GCF_001515645.1 Sinocyclocheilus grahami | reverse complement strand
TACTGGTGTAGAAAAAGCTGTTTACCAGACACTTGAGAATATTGATGCATTGTTTGAGAACTACAATGACCCAGACCAGTGGGATGCAAAAAAGTGGAACGAGTTTCGAGGCCTCGTATACCGGCAGATTGTGGACAGCAAATGCGTAAGAAAACAGCTAACTTAATTTTTCGTTAATATATTAAAATGTAGAGATCTTGTCTTCGTTCAAATGACATGTGATTAAATTATACGGGGGGGTATGTGAACATGAAAAAAAACAGGGATACGTATTACAATATTAACTAATTAATTATAATTAATCTGCACTACAAGTACATTCAATTGTCTTTATTTCTTTCTTTCTCTCACCCAGCTCTTTGGGTCTTTTGTCGGTTTGAAGTTCATCCTAGCAATCTTTTCGTTTTCTTTAACTGGAAAAACGAAGTTAAATTTAAATTTTAAATTTTAGATCTTCTAGGCCTTATCAAAAGTTTCGTATGAAGTGCCAATTAGCTACTATATGCGTTAAAGAGAGAGAGCTGAGTGGCAACAGACATGGAAGTAACACCGGTCACTTGTACCTGTTTGACCGCTGGGTGCCTCAACTGACGAATCAGAATCACGTAGTGCCAGATAGCTGTGTAATATGTATATGACTTTTTAATTACCTTTTGTATTCAGTATTTCATGTTTTCTGGGTCTTGGCAAATATAGATCATGAGCAAGTCTGAAGCGGCACAGGATTTGCCCAGCAGAGAAGCTTCACTCAAGAAATACTTCGAGACTATATCCTCAGCTCTGAAAGAAAAGGTACGCTTGTGTCATCAACCTATAACTTTAGTCATAGCTTATCTCTCGTGTTATATAATAAACATTCTAATGCTGAATGCCATTTTTCTGTGCAGGATTTCAGTTACTGCGCATGGGAAATTGTCAGAAATGAGATTCTCCGCACCCTGAAGTTCATATTGGATCACAACACCGACATCATGTTATAAGTTTCTTAGAATTGTAAATGCGTCCTTTATTTATTTATTTATTTATTTA
>NW_015518335.1:0-869 GCF_001515645.1 Sinocyclocheilus grahami | reverse complement strand
ATATATATATATATATATATATAGTTGCAATCAAAATGATTCAACCCAGAACAAAATTTTATGCAGAGAACAATTGTTTTTTTGAAAACAATTCAACAAAGGCCTCATTGAACTATTAGAGAAAGTTTCTTGATACACATTTGAGTGATTCTGAGAATGTAACATTGGTGAATCATGATAAAAATCTAATTGGCTCTAAAGTTCATTTTCAAAATTATTCAACCCCCAAAAGTCCAATTTTGTGCAGAATCTTTTATTCTTTAAAACCACCAGTAAACGCAGCCTATAAGTGCTCAGAAGCTTCGGTCACCTCTCTGCTGCGGTCTCGGCTCAATCCTCACCTGAAAAAGCTTTCAGATCACTGATAATCTTTAGTTTTCACATTGCTACTTCGTTCTTCAAATTCAACCAACTATTTTCAATTAGAGTTAAATCTGGAGACTGAACAGTCCACTTAAGTACATCCTATGACTGATCCCTGAACAGAGCAGAATTAGATTTGGATGTATACTTTGGGATGGCTGTCCTGCAGAAAAGTCCATTGATCATCAGCTTCTGTCTTTGCACCAAAGGCATCATAATTCTTGCCAAAGATGGCCTGATACTTCAAAGAATCCATGATGTCCTCCATACAGTCATGATTTCCACTTCCAGCAACATAAAACACCCCTATAACAGGACTGGTCCACCTCCAATCTTTGAGATGGCATTCTTCTGTTTATAAGCTTTGCCGCTGATCCATGGGTCCAAAAGCTCTAGTTTGGTCACATCGCTCCATAAAACATTCTTCCAGAACTCCACCGGTCTATACCCAAATTAATTTTATGTTCAAGTCGGCCTTTTATGTTCTTCTTGGTCAAGAGTGGCAT
>NW_015518334.1:2583-3105 GCF_001515645.1 Sinocyclocheilus grahami | reverse complement strand
TATCAAGAATAAGAGTTAATGCAATCAATTTGATGGATAAAAACCAAACATGTATTTGAATGCTTTTTATTCTGAGTGATGAGATATTGTGCTTGTTTTAATATAATATTTCCTATTTTAATCTAGTTCAAATGAGCTGATGTCTGCACATCCTCTGACTGATTCATTATTATATATATTAATAACACTTCTGCACTCGTTTTCTTCTCCTCTTTTGTTTGCATTCCAAGGAAGAGGAGTTTGTATTTAGATTTTTACATCAGGTATCTGACCTCTGACCTCTACCGTTCCATCTTTACATGTGATTGGCTGTCCACCTCCAGTCACATGAGCTTCCCTGTCATCGCTCAGAGCTCGTGTGTGTCATATAAGTCTCTCAGACGTCACACACACGCATCGACGCCTGAAGATCTGCGGATCTTTGTGAATCCTGTGCGCCCTTCTGCTGCTCTCACTGTCTGATCTGACAGGATATGAACACACACACACACACACACACACACACTCACCCTCACACACACT
>NW_015518334.1:0-839 GCF_001515645.1 Sinocyclocheilus grahami | reverse complement strand
TCTCTCTCTCTCTCTCTCTGCAGTCCGGATGAAGATTCGTGCCAAAAATTTGTGCCGTTTATTGGGGTGAGAGTCCAGATCCACTGACACTGCTGCTGATGGGAGATTTAAAGCATTAGTTCATCCAAACATCATCATTCTGTCAAAGAAAATGAATTTTGAAGAATTTTGGGAACCGAGCAACATTGGACCCCATTGACTTTTATTATATGAGCAAAAACACTGGGATAGTCCTCAGAAGATCTCCTTTTGTGACAGTCCTGCGGTAAAGTAAACGAGGACACAATGATCACGTTTGGATGAGCTATCCCAGCGGGGGTCAGTGTCGGTCCTGCAGAGCTTTGCTTAACCCTTAGACCTTGATTAGCTTCTTCAGATGTGTTTGATTAGGGCTGGAGCAGAACTCTGCTGGACTGATGCTGGCCACCCCTGAAGTGCATGAATGAACATTTGACACAATATTGAATTTCTAACCGCTACTGCTCATGAGTGCTGGTGGATGTGCTCTTGTGCCGTCAGGTGGTGAAGGTGGGGATCGTTGAACACAGTCTGTCCACATCAGGTGAGTTCAGATCCGCCTCATTCGGCACAGCTGATGTCTGTGATGCAAGCGTGAGCTCCAGTGATGGGATTGGGTGTTTGACAGCGTCATCACGCAGGTTTCTGGTGCTCAGGAAATGAGGTCACGTCTGCGAGCTTCACGCTCTCTTTCAGTCGGTCACATAAATAGATTTTACAGCACGAGGCTTTTACAGTCCTGTTCATACTGCGCCCGCAGCAGTGCATCAGCTCCTCATATGTAGGTCAGCGCACTGTGTGTGTGTGTGTGTGTGTGTGTG
>NW_015518333.1:2617-3105 GCF_001515645.1 Sinocyclocheilus grahami | reverse complement strand
CTCTCTCTCTCTCTCTCTCTCTCTCTCTCTCTCTCATTCTGTGATCCCAGCAGAATCTAGGACAGTGAAATCTCATTTGATGTAGAGATTTGCATTCAGCGTTGTGATCTGACAAGCTTTCTTCTTTTGTTTTTCGTCTGTGAGAGCGAGACTCCGAGCTATTGTTTTGGGTGTCTGCCAGCATGCCAGCCCCAGTGCCCAGGCATGTTGTGCCACATTGCCTCATGAGAGGATAAAGCGCTCCCCCTCCCCCTCGGCCCAGTCCATCATGGCAGAGACTGAAAACAAAGCTGGCACGTCTTTATAATGAGAAGAGGGGCTGAGAGCTCGCAACCAGCTCCACTTTACACACAGACACACACACACACGCATTAAAATTCAGGGCTCGTCGCAGCACTGGGTCACACAGTGAGTGTGAGAGGGAATTTCAGGATACAGGAACCGCTCAAAACATTCTCACAATGGAAGACGACGTCTGAGTTTAGCTC
>NW_015518333.1:0-1906 GCF_001515645.1 Sinocyclocheilus grahami | reverse complement strand
AACTTTGATAGTATATCAATGATACTAAAATAAGACTGTCATTTAATATCGTTATATTAAATTGTATCTTCTGTAAATCTAATAGCGCTTCTAAAGAAAATCTTTTGGCTGTTTAACTCTCCTAAAGGCTTAAACTACACGCATACATGCACTCATTCTCAAACGGAGATGTGTTTGTATGTATGCGTGTCCTGATATGTATCTGTCCACACGTGTTCCAGGGGTCACCTCTACGCCGCTTTGCTGAACAAGGGCTCGGCAGACCTGAGCGAACAGATTGAATGCATTAGAGATGTGCCCTCTATTAGCGCATGTCTCCTCCGCTTATCATAAACCTCGCTCTTCTTTTTCAAAAATAATTACAGTTCTGCATGGCTGAAGTCTCAGGACGACAGAGTCGCTCAAGGGGCCGTTTTTTAATCACCCACCACAGAAGCTTTACAATAAGTGTCAGCGAATAATTCAGTATTTGCATTCAATGCTTTAGATTAGACTTCATTCTAATTCCAGGAGTCAAAAGGGTAGAAAAAAAAACTCGCCTCTTATTGTTTTGCGGTAAAAAAAGGAAATCAGTCGCCAGCTACAGATTCAAATTTGGGGTCAAAGATGTAACATTCATTTTTATTTTTTTTTTACCTCATCTTAAGCTCTTTATGACCTTAAAATGCATTCTTACAAACAACTTCAATATTTTATCTTCAAAAAAAAAAAAAAATCTGTCTAAAAAGGTCAAATGAAGCAGTTCTAAATATTTTTGGGGAGAAAAAAAAGTCTAGCATTAAAATATCCCAAATTTGAATTTTATGACATGAAAACATCATGTTCATGATTTACAAATGTCATGTAAATAATGCTTTTTGCAGCACCTTGACAAGATATTTTTTCTAAATCTTTTTTTATTGTTATTTCTTTTCAATGTAAAGATGTGTACAGTATTGATTCATGAAGGGAGGTGTAACTTGCCATTTTTAGAGTCATTAAATCCAGCTCTTTGTTTGAAAACGGAGTAGAAGTATGAATATTATATTTCTAAGAAAGTGGCACATGCATTTTAAGATAGATTTTTGCTCTTCATCGGGCTTAATTGTAATTGCTGTTTAGTAGACAGTCAAAGGCTGATGAAGTGATTCAGAATGACAGTCGCAGAGCAGAGCAGAGCGTTTGGCCCATTTATTGCAGGAAATGAGGTCTGCTGAAGCCCGCAGGACTGACGATCACTGCCCACTCCAGCATTATGTTTGAGTACAGATCTGAAGAGTGGTCAGGTCACGTTGTTTTCAGTGTGGCTCACTGAGCGTCCCACACACATGCACTGAGCTCGCATCGCAGTCTTCTATTCATCTGCTTCTTGTCACTGTTTTTCTGCGTTCTTCCTCTTTTTTTCTGTTTTCTGTCTCTGGTACCTGCTTTGAAGCAGCTGGCCCATTTAGTAGGCCACATTATATATTAATCAGCTAATTTGCCTAAATTTGCATATGCTGTGCCAGTTCTTGTGTGTGTCTGGCCTGGTTGCATGGGCGCAGTTGGGGGTTGGTTAGTTTTTGCTTTTTAAAATAACTAATTTAAAGGTTTTTTTTTTTTTTGATCGTGTGCCGTTTGAACTATTGTTGATGTTTCTGGGAAAATGTGAAACGCTATCAAAATATGTTTTTGTTTAAGAAACTCAACAACATTGGCTCAACCAATAGCAGGAGTTGGGGGCAGGACTATCTGTTTGTCCCACAATGAAAGACAGGGAATGTTTGAGAAACCCATTTGAGAAAAAGTTGTTTTTTTCATTCATTAAATGGGAGCAAAACTAATTTTCATAAAAATGTATGAAACATTACATTTAGGTAATGTAAATTTCTCATTCTTTCATAAAATGTTCGTACAATTATCCTTGCATAAATTGTTACATTTTATG
>NW_015518332.1:2174-3106 GCF_001515645.1 Sinocyclocheilus grahami | reverse complement strand
TGAAGAGCTTTGTGCTGCTTTGTTAATCTGATTTAGGGCTTTTTTAGATCACTCTCTGTGGAAATCTTTTTGTCTTCTCATGATTGCTTTGGCTTTTACTCTGCTGAAAAAGACGTCTTAATGCAGGCAAAGCTAGTTGGGTTAGGACAGTCTGTGGACCGAAACTCACCTGAAACCAGCAAACCGGTTCAGGTGGTAAAATGTCAGATGGTACAACCCCCCAAATTTTTATAATTTAAATATGTTTAACATACATAAACTTCTTGGACATAATGATTACCATCACATTCAAAAGTGTAAAGAAAATGTACTTGATACATTATTTTTTTGTTATCAAAGTTTGTTAAAAGTGGTGTCATTAAGATGCATTAATGCATTTCAAAGAACTTGACACATGCATTATAAACTGCACTTTTTTCATTCCTTTTCTTTACCTTGGACACTCTTTAAGGCTTCCGTAAGATACATTCCCTTAAACAAATCTGTAAACCAAAAAAAAAATTGTTAAATTTTTAATTTTGTACACATACATGTCAATTGCTCCTATAACTTGAAATAACATTAATCTTGCACACACACGCACACACAAAACATTATATAATATATAACTGATTTGAGCATTTACTCTCCCTTTTGAGTGCCATGGCAAAGCAAGCTGGAAAATAGAAATCCTAGCCCAGTTTCAGTTAAATTTAGTTTAAATGAAAAAACAACAAAAACAAGTTAATTCAATAAAAAAAATAAGACAATTAAAATTACTTAAGAAGTTTAGTTAAGTCATGAACTCAAAGGAAAAAGAAAGTTCTAAATACTCATAAAAGTTCATTTGAAATAATTTGTTTAATTCAAGTTTGCCTGACTCAAACCAATGAATTATTTTGAGTATGGAAAGTCACTGCTCTACTGATTTGTTATATATATATATATATATA
>NW_015518332.1:0-772 GCF_001515645.1 Sinocyclocheilus grahami | reverse complement strand
AAAAATAGGGCACAATGTGCTGTATTAATATAAAGGAATTTTCCTTATTGATTTGTTACAGATGTTGTTTTTAAATGGAAATGTAAATAAAATTAATAGATAAACTGGCAGAAGATTACTGGTACATTTCCCTTTTATTTTTTACGGTACAGTTTACACTTCATAAAAACTACTGCAACACTTTTGTTTGAACAAACTGTATTTGTTAAATTTGTCACCTGGATGGAATAAATGTATATAAATGGAAACCGATTCCCTTATTTTCTGTTGCAATATTGAAAATGCAGCTGTCAGATTGAATAATACCTCACACTACAAGTACAAAACTACCATTCTGCAGCCTAGACAGAGAAAACAGGAGATGAAGAGCAAAAGAGGGAAAGAAAAGGGGTCAACTGGAGTGATATTATGGGCTCTAATACGCTCAATGAAGACATCTTAAAGGGATTACAATCCTGCTCCCTTCACTGAAAGCCCTGCTGCCTGCTTTCACCTCTAAGATTCTTCCTCTCTTAATCCGTCTCGTAATGGAAAAGAGAGTTAGGCTTTTACGTGAGGTCAGTGTTTGTGTGGGCCGCAGTGATTCGGGGTCAGTTGAGGCTGCGTGTGTTTTCAGTCTAGCAATATGTTATTTGAAGGGTTAATTCACTGTCAAGATCCAAAAAGCAAGCTCAATATAAGAGAGTCATTGTGTAATTTAGGGTACATTTCACATTAGGAAGAAAGTGTAAAAACTAGTGCTGTCAAACGATTAATCGCGATTAATCGCATC
>NW_015518331.1:2843-3106 GCF_001515645.1 Sinocyclocheilus grahami | reverse complement strand
TACAGACAGGTGTGTTTGATCAGGGTTGGAACTGAACTCTGCAGGTAGATGATCTCCAGGAACAGGATTGGGCACCCCTGAAATAAAGTATAATGTACATGTTGTGGTTGTGAGGAGCATGACATACTCACATGACATTCTCACATTTTAAAATTGAAAATATAATTAAAAAGAGAATTATGGCAGTGACTTTCCGTCCATATAAGCTGCGAATGCTTCGCATACCCAGGCCATTTGAGAGAATAAGTTCACGGGATAATTAA
>NW_015518331.1:0-1249 GCF_001515645.1 Sinocyclocheilus grahami | reverse complement strand
GCTCTTGGAATTTTTTCATTGTCTAATTTCATGTTCATATACAGAATAATGGGATGTGTTTTATACATGCTGCATTTGAACAGTTATTGCAGCCTATGAATCTTGAATCTTGAAAGTTGTAGAATCTTGACAACTGAGTCAAAGATAATTGGAGATAATTGACATAAGGCTAACTTTTCTTCATTTCTATTCTTTTCAGCTGAAATAATGACAATTAAAATTTCATGAACAGACTGAATAATTAAAATCTTACCCACCGTTGTTTAAAATGGGACAAATTATGGCACATAGCTTGTGTTATTGTCTTTAGGGTTAAAACAATTAAAAGGATAAATGTAAGAATATGTTTGATTACAAACAGAGTCAGAATATATTTATTCAAATTTCATTCATACTGAACTAACTAGTGAGTAAGATTAATTATGATATTGATATTGTGAACTCAGCATTCACATATTTTCAGTGTGTCAGACTGAGGGAGGTTTTTGTACGATGCTGTTTCACTGTGTGCACACTCCACCACTGTAAGCCCCCATACAGTAATAAACTCCTGCATCCTCAGGCTGGACTCCACGTATGTTCAGTGTGAAATCAGGTTCAGATCCACTTCCACTGAACCGATCTGGGACTCCAGATTCAAGTTCACTGGCTGTGTAGATCAGGAGTTTAGGAGCTTCTCCAGTTTTCTGCAGATACCAGCTCATGTCATCATCAACTCCGCTGGTCCCAGTGCAGCTGATAGAGACAGAATCTCCTGCTTTAACAGACAGAGACTCAGGAGACTGAACCTCTTCATGAGACACTGAGAGAGACAACAAAAACAAAAACAGTCACATTTATGTCTGTTATAAAACCATTAAACTAAATACACTACAAAATAAAAAGCAAAGCACACATTCAAATTTTTAAATAAAATCCACAGTTTTTTTTGTCATAATGTAAAAATATATTTTTGTACCTTGAGCAAGTGTCCACAGCATCAGAATAAGAGAAATCATTGTTTCACACATGTTGGTGTCACACACTAATAATCATCAGTGGAGTTTTAAGCGCAGTGTTCAGTTAATATGCAAAACACTTGCAAAAACACATTCAGATGCATCCTGGAATTTACCTCAAAAACAATACAAATACATTTTGCAGCATTTTATTTATTAACCATTTATTTCTATTTTTGACGTGAATGAATTCAAATGTATTATACGTTTTAGTGTCAGTCTTAAGAGCAGTGTCAGTGTTATTGTGAGTG
>NW_015518330.1:2321-3106 GCF_001515645.1 Sinocyclocheilus grahami | reverse complement strand
AATATAATATAATATAATATAATATAATATAATATAATATAATGACTCATGCACTATATTCTAATCCATATGATAGCTTTAGGTATTGACCATGTTGAGTCTTTAAGGCCTCTCATAGCCATAAATTCACATAAAAAAAAAATAAAATGCATTGTGAACCAATGACATTAAAAAAGTAACGGCACATCTATTTTGTAATTTAATACAAGTGCAACTGAGATTTGCATCATATGACTTGCAATGATATGAGTCTGATGGATGAATGTCAGGATGCTTTTATGGTATTTTTGCCACTTTTGGAGAGTGATAGTTTAAATGAATTGAATGGTAGAAAGTAAGTAATACATGAGGGCGAGTGAATGATGACTGAATTCTCATTTTGGGGTGAACTGTCTCTTTAAGACTGTCCTGCATCTTCACACACTGACTATAATGATCTGTAATGATTCCACAGCGGGACATTTACTAACATGCTAAACTGCTCACATCCATCTTGTTGTTAACAAATCGATGTATTATGACAGCACAGATTAAATAAAGCTCTGTTTCCAGCGCTGCACTAAACACAATGAACTCAATGTGCATTTACACTCCCAGCACTCATAAATCATCACAGACGTGGAACGTCACACTCCTGTACAGGATTTTCCATCGCTTCCATGTAAGTTGGTACAGTACAAGTAAGTTTTTGGGACGATTCCCAGCATGCACCATTAGCCCTGGGGAACTTTCCGAAGCGTTCATCGTCCCTCTGACAGTTCATTTGTCACAGAACTATCATTACA
>NW_015518330.1:0-2303 GCF_001515645.1 Sinocyclocheilus grahami | reverse complement strand
TCATCGTCCCTCTGACAGTTCATTTGTCACAGAACTATCATTACAACATCAGATATCTTTGGCTCGTCTGACTGAAGCTCCTACAAAATTTTCCATGTCAATGTTTCATGCAGGTCATTCCCCATTTTCAATTTCAAAAACAAAGAACATTATTGTAAGGTTTGGAGGCAAAGTGTTAATAAATTGATCAAGATAAATTAATAACATACATTGCAGCTTAAACGTTTGAGGTCTGTTCATTTTTTGTTTTGTTTTTGACATCTCTTCTGCTCACCAAGGCTGCATTTATTTGACTAAAAATACAGTAAAACAGTAACAAATTTTGAAATATTATTACAATTTAAAATAACTGTTTTGTATTTGAATATATTGAAAAATATAATTGATTTCTGTGATGCAAAGCTGAATTTTCAGCAGCCATTACACCAGTCTTCAGAGTCACATTCTACTGTTGAAAAGAGTTTTTCTGCTTCATATTTCGGTGGAAGTTTAGGATTTTTTGATTAACAGAAAGTTCAAAAGAGCAGCACTTATTTGAAATATTTATTTGTATCTTTAGTAACATTATAAATGTCTTTACTGTCACTTTTGATCAATTTAATGCATCCTTGCTGAATAAAAGTATTAATTTCTTTAAAAAAACTTTTGAACTGTGGTATGTGGTTTATTGTTTATATATATTTACGAGCATATATATATATATATATATAGTGCTGTCAAGCGATTAATCGCAATTCATCACATCCAAAATAAACGTTTTTGTTTACATAATATATGTATGTGTGCTGTGTATATTTATTAATTGTATTTATTATATATAAATACACACACATGCATGTATATATTTATTTAAAAATAGGTTATGTTTATATATGAAATATATTTACTTATAAATTATATGAATATAAATATAGACATGTAAATACATGTCTAAATATTTTCAAAATATATACTGTATGTGTGTGTATTTATATATACATAATAAATATACACAGAACACACACATATATTATACAAACAAAAACTTTTATTTTGTATGTGATTAATCGCGATTAATCTTTTGACAGCACTAATATATATATATATAATTTTTAACACAGCAATCTCACAAATCTCTTCTAGAATTACAAAAGAGATCAAAAATGTCTCAAACTGTGCTCAGATCTGCAACGATGCCAAAATCGGCTATCAAAAACTAATTTCTCACGAAACTCCTCCAAGACTAAATGATCTGAGCTGCTGTCCACATTCATTTTTATATTTCTATACATCCGAGACCGAGAATACGGACAGATTACATAGGTATGAACTACAAGGGGATTCTGGAGAACCAAGAAATAAAATAATGATCTTTCTGAAAGCATGCCAGACGTCACAGATGTTCTTCGGGAGAGCCACCAAGTGCATGCTGGGATTGACGAGGAATATATTCCATATTTTCCTGGAAGAGCCAAGCGACAGCCAGCAGTACATAGATCTGCTGTAACAGTCACTACATCAAAATGTCTCATCCAAACCTCAGAGGATGGATATTCTGCAGTTAAAACACTCCAGACTCGTCAAAAGTGTCAAAAATCATCCAGCAGCTACTTTTCGATTACAACCGAAGTGATTTCGTTACTGTGAGTCCTCAGAGAAAATGCTTGCTGAATGATTTTAGCTTTAAATCAATCCTAAAGTTAACTGAAATCCATGTTCCTCTGCCGTCTAGTGGATGAAGATGAAGCTACAAGAAATGAAAGCAACTCCAGTCTGTACCACACTTAAAAACAGGCAACATTTATGTCACAAAATAGAAAGACATTAAAAATGCAATAGAAGTTTAAATTTACTGCAAAATAAATTGTAGTGTACTTTTATTTTGATATAACATAAATATTTTGAAACCTACATTTGCTATAAGATTAAAGCCATATGTCTAATTAAATTATGTTCCAAATTTGAAGTTAATATTATGAAAATGTAGGTTCCTGTGAGATTTTGTTTAGGTGCTATAACAAAAAAAGCCACTAGGTGACACCCAAACTCCATTGATTTTTTAATGCATATTCCTGTAACAAATTGATACATTTCTGTCACAATATTAGTTCTACTACAAAATAACCACCAAATATGGAACCTTGAGGCTTCAGACCTTTCCAAATTGGTTGTCAAAATTAGCAAAAACCCAGCCTTAGAAAAAACTTAGAAAAACCCAGAGATTAAAATACTGCTCTAAAGAACCAATAATGACTTTCAACTTTTAATCTGCAAGATTTTGTGCTGAAAAGTCAGAGTTGGTGTGAAGGACTTCAAGAGGTTGA
>NW_015518329.1:2693-3107 GCF_001515645.1 Sinocyclocheilus grahami | reverse complement strand
TGTTAGACTGCCCGCTCCCGTTCAAATTACACCAGAGTTACCGATCGCTACCGCATTTTATTCAGGAATTTAATCCCGCGGCACAAAAAATCTGGTCGGGCCCCACGGAATGCAGACCTCTACACAGAATCATCAAAGACGGAAAGAGAGAGAGAGGTGGCTCAATTCAGGAAGGAAAGAAACAAGCATGACGAATTGTGGGAAGACAAGTGGCATTAACCGCCATGTTGGTTGTTTAAAGTGAAAAGTATGAAACAAATGAAAGTCTGAATGTTTTATTACATTACGTTCACTTTTACAAACTGCATTGCTTACGAGACATTGTTGTCACTACAGCTGCTCGAGTGTGGAGAAAATGGTGGACAGCGTACAACTGACTGAGGGCGGAAATATGCTAATACGGGACAGTCCGTC
>NW_015518329.1:0-1350 GCF_001515645.1 Sinocyclocheilus grahami | reverse complement strand
CTCGTCACATCGCAGCTGATCGTCCAGAGTCTTGTCACAACATGGTCACCATTCCAGAGCCTCGTCCCATCATGGCCGCCAGTGTTTGGGCTGCACATTGCCCTCCAGAGGCCTCTCCTGTCCACGAATCAGCTCCAGAGGCCTCTCCTGTCCACGAATCAGCTCCAGAGGCCTCTTCTGTCCATAAATCTGCTCCAGAGGTGGCGGCATCCGTTGCAGAACCTCCAAAGGTGGCGGCTTCCGCTGCAGAACCTCCCAAGGTGGTGGTGCCCACTCATAAACTCGCTGTCTGTCCTGCCACAGCCATGGAGGCCATTCATGAACTCAGTCTGCAGACTAATAGATTACTAGAAAAAAATATTTGTAATAATATATATATTTTTTAATTTAATTCCAGTTATTTGTAAAAGTAATGCCTTGCTAATAATCTTAAATGTCTCACAGTACATTGCTATTCTTGTCATGGTGGAGCCATTGCCTATACATTACATCTGCACTTTATTAGAAAACCCTCACTAGATACTTAGTGATTAGATTCTTAATTGTCCATATCACAGTAAAATTTAACAGTAAACGTAAACTTGAAGCTAAAGTTCAAGTAAGTGTTAATTTGTTCATCTGACAGTAAAATTAAAATGTGCATTTTTAATAAAGTTGTAGCTAAAGTTCAGGTGAATGCAAATGTCCACTTAACTAGTACAATTAACAAGTATGACTCAGCAAATCTATTAAAATAATTTACAACAACCGCAAACAACTAAAGAATTGTGGTTTTTATCTCAACATGATGCATAATCTCAATTTTGACAAATTAATATACAGGCAGTGATGCATGTGCAACAACAATAAAGTGCATAGTTCTGATCTACTCTCTTTACTTTTTTTTTCGGCTGACTTTAGCTGGGGAAAAAAATCACTCATTGTTCTCTTGCATTATTGACAAACTATTTTCCTATTGACACTGTAAAGCTTTAACACAATCAGTATTGTATAAAGTGCTATATAAAGGCGACTTGACTGACTTGTTTTGACTATATGCAGCTCTGCTTGAGAATTTGTATCAGGGGGTCTCTGATCCATGTCTCTATTGCGTAAGGGGTCCTTGCCCTGAAAAAAAGCTGAAGACCCCTGCTGTATACTGTTTTTCCTAGCAACCAATTGACTACATAGCTGTGATAGTTTCATTTATATTTCGATATGTTTATGCAAGGCAACATACACAGTAGCAGTGGTGTTTCATTCCTAGATGAATGAATGTTTTTGAACAAATCTGTTGAGTAGATGATTCAGTGACTCAAACACAGCCACCTACTGGTGAAACAATATATCCTGCAGAAAAATAAAAAATCC
>NW_015518328.1:1737-3108 GCF_001515645.1 Sinocyclocheilus grahami | reverse complement strand
AAAGAGAATATCGAGGGACCAAATTGTTATTTTTATTAACAATGACAAAGCTTGTGCTCACAAACTACACTAAACACAAGCATAGGGAACCTTTATTTTTAACCCCCAACACGTTAATGAGGTGGTGGGCTTCATTCTTGTCATATGTGAGAAGGAAGACAAGTCTGTTGGGAAGAGGGGTCCAGACATGTCAGAGTCCTCGAGGGAAATCAGACACATATACAGTACATGCACATGGATGCACAAATACACTCATGCAAAGGCAGAGGTCTGAGCACAGAGATGGAGTTGACATTTTTTCTGACAAAGCTCCAAATCAGTCATTGATAGGATATTATCCATGCTAATCTGTACTAATTACTGTCACTGAGAAACTTTGGAGCCTATTGCTCGGATTCACATTTCCTAAAGAAAAGATGAGTGGTGGCTGCCCGTACAACACATGCCACAAGTGCCAAAGTGCTGTTGGTGGTTGTCATGGCATTGCTATGCAGTTTCTAAGTGTTTTTTAGCACTTTAACATGCAACTAGGGTTTTCTGGGTTACCTGTACATTACATTTGCACCATCTACCGCTCATTCAATCTTTATTAACACTAATTCTTTAATTATTACTAAAACTTCAACGTGTAATCTTTAATGTAATCGGCAAAATCTCATAATCTCAAAATCCATTATTCATACTGTACATTATAATGTTGTGATGCTTAATTTCAGTGCTGCTTTAATATTTCATTTTGAATTTATTTAGACAAAATAATATAGAATTGTAATATTAACCATGGCCATAAAATAATGTACAATAATTAGTTATATATGCTAATAAAGTAACTGTACATTACCTTTGCATCATCTAACGCTCATTTAAAATGAGTCTTTAATAACACTAGTAGAATTTTAATAGTTACTAAATATGTAATAGTATTAATATTTGTAATACTAACACACTAACCTGCGTTAGGGTTTTATTTTTAATTGTAGACAAAACAGTATAGAACTTCAATATCAACCATTTATACATTATTGGCTATACAATAATAAAAAAATGCATTGTGTACACTCATTTCCTTTTTAATAACACTAATAGTTTAATTATTACTAAAAATGGAATTACTGACATAATTAAATAATTTATAATGTTGTGATGCTTAATTTTAACTGTTTTAGGTGAAATGTAGAATTTTAATATTAACCATTTATCCTTTATTGGCAATCAAATAAAAACAGAAATTAAAATTCATGCATCCCTTCACAAACTAATTATTACGCAAATTTTTACAGTTTGTTGTTATAAAATGCCTGCAGAGACTTATAAAGCATTTGCATTAATTTGATAGAGGAATACAACAATAAGCAATGCTCTTGTTCCAGC
>NW_015518328.1:0-673 GCF_001515645.1 Sinocyclocheilus grahami | reverse complement strand
ATTGAAAATCTCCATCTCTAATACCAGACAGTTTGGAACCAGCAAGCTACAAAATTTAAGTTACATTAATAAAATAAAAATAACAGTATTATTTCAGCTACTCTGTGGATACTGACATCAAGCTTCACTTATTTAAAAATTCAGTCACTTGCCCAACAATTCCAACTTAACAACCAATCACAGGAATTACCATGAACCAAAACAATAATCATGAATCTTTTAAGCCTAAAATCTAGTGTACCTAGCTGTATACGATAACTTTCTGGAAGTTATACAATAAATCCTGCTTTCATGAGGTTTCATAACGTGTTTGTCTCTATTTGCTGTCTGTCATAGTCAGTCCATCCCCCAAAACAGATCCTTGTGTCTCGTCTCAGAGGGAAACATACTTATCTCAGTTCAGCAAGAACATATGACCGGCAAGCTGCTGTGAGAGATAAGTGAGGGTACAGTGTGACCTGCTCTCTTTCTCACACACACACAGTCAGGAGACATGCTTCAAGCTAGTTTCATAATGTAACGAACAAATGCCACATATGTTTACCTTGATCTTAATTTTATATGAAAACTCATGACCTTTTGCTTGGCTTTTATTTGAATATCACAGTCTTGTTGGACCACTGGTCAACAAATCCTCTAAACAGAGCAGGTTATGTTTACAGGCACAGCGGTG
>NW_015518327.1:1577-3108 GCF_001515645.1 Sinocyclocheilus grahami | reverse complement strand
TGTTTAAAGTCTTCATGTTTCCAAACGTTTCTGTTTTTCTGAAAAAAACAGTTTTCATACAGCATAGCTGGACGCTTTTGTCCATATTAGGAATTTCCTCATACGACCTCCGGCCTCGAGTATTCTGGGTCCGAATAAAACATCAGATCATGCACAGACTATCCTGTCTCTTTGAATTTAAATCTATATTTATTCACACCGGCTCTTGAAAACCTCTATGCGAACACACTTGCCCGAAAAAGTGCGGGGGACGAATTTACGTGATATTAAAAACACGTCCCCCGTGTCCCCCGCGTAATCTACGCCCCTGGTTTGCGCACAAAGGTAGCCTACCTCACAAAACTGATTTTGAATGGACTTCTTAGACAGCATGACGGTTTAATGATCTACAACACAATAGAGAGAGAGCTTTGATAATAACTAAGCTAATATTTAATTACTACAATACTAATTTCTCACTAAATGTTACATCAGTTGGTCAAAAAATTACATTTAGCCTACACACAAACTGACCACCAAACACAACTTTCAGATGAAATATTTATTTATTAGCTCAACTGTCAAAGGAAATTGAACACACAGGATTGTGGGATATCAAAGGCATTTAAAAAAAATCGATCAAAAGAAGGTATCTCAGTAGACCGTATGCACAACGATCATTGGATTCGAATGTGCCTTGCTGCCATCCTACCTCCATATGCTACCTGCGGAGGCAGCATTTTTCAGCTTTCAGGGGTGATCCTGTTCTTAAGGATCTACGTCCTCCAACACACCTGTTTGTAATTTTCAAGTGCTCTTGAAGATCTTAATTAGCTGGTTCATGTGATTTGGTTTGAAGATGAACTTGATGTACACAGTGGAGTGAAAAAAATTAACATGGTTGAAACATTTGTGTATGATCAAATTCTTATATGATTTCGTTGCATTGAAAATAAAGCTAAAAAAAAAGAATCCACTAAATCCAAAATGCCATTCTGACCCTCCAGGTGCATATGGTGTACAACATGGCAGATTACAAATTACAAAGCAACAGACCTTTACAACACACAGCCATTGCAGCTCCATTTTAAGTCACCTTTGCAATATTCATGGCCATATATGGCTTCGTGATCTGGAAGACATTCACCTCTTGATATATAGGCTAACTGACTGTTCATTTAGAGTTTTACTCTATTATTGTCAGCACCATGGAGAGTTCCATGCAGCAAGAGCAGAAATAGACACTTGCCAGAGCCAAGACAATTTCCTCTTCTTTTTGCTATCATTATTTGAATTCTGATTCAAATTATAACATCATTCAAAAAGTCAGTTTGAAATATCAGATGTGTATCAGAACATCACATTAATTTGTTTTATAGTTCATAGTAATATTCTACTATAATGATATGTTGGATATGTTTCGATTTATATTTGATTATACATTTCTCACTAAATGTTTAAATTGCTGGAATGATTTTAGTATAAATGCCAGTGCTCTGTTTCAGCCGGTGAAGTACTTTGTATTCAGATGTGCTCTGATGCTCTGACACAA
>NW_015518327.1:0-602 GCF_001515645.1 Sinocyclocheilus grahami | reverse complement strand
TATATATATCAGTATGTCAGTGTTATTTTAGCATTACTATTGTATTTATTAATATTTTGAATTAGATTTTGTTTTTGTATTTTCAGTTTTCCTTTTGGTAATCAAGTTTTGATAATTTTGTTACACCCTTTTGTCTTATTTTGTTTTTTGAATATTTCTATTTAGCCTTAACTTATTTTTATATTAGTTTTAATTATTTTAGATTTATTTATAGCAATGTCAATACTTCAACTTAGTCAACCAAGTAAACATTTCAACATTTTTGTTTACGTTTTTAAAGTTTTTCATCAAATATTTTAGAGAGCATGTCCATGTGTTAAAGAAAGCAATAACTATTCCCATTGAACTGCCAGTATTAAAAATTGTTTTCTATAATAAAAATAAAGTAAAATAATAAAATATTTGATTGAAAAAACTTTTAACCCTTTAACTGTCACCGTCCCATTTCTTTTATAAATTTGATATGATTTGAAAGCGTAAAACCATAATTTGAAAATGTAAAAATTCATCCTGTGAAAACTATTTTGAAATCGGACATTGCGTTATCTTTAAAATATTTTAAATGATTCCACTTCTACAATAATCTGCTGATTGTCTTCTTT
>NW_015518326.1:1943-3108 GCF_001515645.1 Sinocyclocheilus grahami | reverse complement strand
TCATTCAGGAACGAAACCCCGTCATGTTGCTCAGAGACACAAAACTGTGCTGTGGCTTTGTCTGGAATTATTTTTGTTGGCGAAATAGTGCAAAAACAGGCAATATGTTGTCTAAAACGTAAGTCTCTTAATAAAACTTCTAGTTTATTGAACTGTTGTAAAAAAATCGTAAAAAAACACATTTGTATATGGTAATTTTTGGAGAAAAAAAGGCACTCTTCCCTGTGAACTTGATTAACTATATGAAGTGGTATAAATATACTCAGTTTCTGCCCCCATGTCTTGAATTTGTGATCATTCTGAATGTATTTTAATAAGACTGAATCATGCAGTGAAAGAGCGCACTGTAAATGCGCACGCGCACTAGACTTCACGTAATGCTGGCACTCAAGGTGCTTTGAAGGTTGTTTTTTTTGCGTCGTGAGAATATTGAGCAAAATAGCTCACTTATCATGGTGTTATTTAACTATATCATGTTATGAATAAACTAAACATTTAGCATTTTTAGCTCAGTGTGTTTCTTCTGAGTTGATGTGTGCGGTCACGCTCATTTGTTCTGAAGTCTCGAGACAAACAGAGTGAGCCTCAGCAGCGCAAGCTTGTGTTCTGTATTCTGCTAGCTTACTGCAGTTCTCTCTGATGATGCAGTAACTAACCGCGAGGAAGAAAACATCTTCGGTCTGTCCAATGTTAGCTCCGTCAGACTGAAGATATTTTAGCGGTAATGAGACCAAAAAAATGTGAGACCCATCAAATCCGAATTTAAGACATTTTAAGACTTTTTAAGGACACCCTGAACAAAAGACGAGCGAAAATCACTCCCTGCTCTTGACAGAATAGCATTTGTAGCTTTTATAAGAATGTATATAGTGAAATTGTGCCCTACCATCACATTCACATCTGCAACTAATAAATAAATTACTACTAGAGCACACAATTGTTTATAAGAGAAGAGCACATATTTCTTCATTGATCAAGTCACTCGATTCTGCTCTAAAAATGCACCAGATTTATGCATTTAAATTTAAAATGAACTAAATGCTCTTATGGGGGGCATACCCCTGGAACCCCCTAGACTAGAGGAACCAATGTGCACCCATCACAGTCTCACAATCCTGTGGAGACACTGGGAATGTAGAAGAAACACTGTAGGATTGGCTGTCTC
>NW_015518326.1:0-1566 GCF_001515645.1 Sinocyclocheilus grahami | reverse complement strand
GTGTGTGTGTGTGTGTGTGAGTGAGTGAGTGAGCGTGTGTGTGTGAGCGTGCGCAGACCCCAGACTCGACCTGAGAGGAAAATGAATCATCCGTGGTTGTGTGCCCACTTGTTTGCACGAGCAAAGGTGTTTTATGAGTCTAACTTGTAAACGCCAGAACACTGATTCGTCAAACCTGCTTCTCTGCAGTCCGTGTTCTTCTGACTTCTGACTATTTTGTAGTAAGTAACGAATATGCTTCAGGGAAATGTATCAGAGTAAAAGTATACATTTTAATTAGGAAATGTAGTGGAGTAAAAGTACAAGTTGGCTGGAATATAAAAACTCAGATACTTAAGTATTGTAACAAAGTATTATTACTTCGATACATTACACTGTTATTAGTTCATCCCGTGAAGCGCAGGTGGAAGTGTTGCTAGCATCGCTGCTTATCTTGCTAATATTGGCAATATTTCACTTAAATATATTTATGATTCTGTATAATATGTGACCCTGTCTGTGAAAACCTAAAGTCATTTTTTGGTGATTTACTGTTTTCTATATAAAAACACCCTTCATAAGGTAAAGAACATTCTGTGAAAATGTAACGTTGATATCTTTATTACTGACTGAGTAAGACCATGTCAAAGATTGAAATCATAGTGAAATTAATGGTTGATCAACTTTGATGCTTATCTCATAATTAGATTTTGAGACTTTAGCCTGGATTTCACAGAGAGGGTCACATGTATCCTACATTTCTTATACTTTAATTTCATAATGAGGATGTTGTATAATGTACCTTAAGTTGTTTATATGTTTGACTTGTTATATGCATGACTTTTACTGTAACAGTATGTAAACATTTAGTTTATTTCTGTTTTATTGTTTATTTCAGAAACTACCTCCAGTGCATAATCAGTATGTGTGTATATCCTGAAGAAAAATGACTCTTACTCGCTGATCAGACTAGTGCTCATGTGGTTAACACCAAAAGGTGTTAACAGAACTGGAATTTAGTGGGCAGTTCCCAGCAGTAGGAGAAGATGAGGTAAACTGTGAAACCACAGATGTCACAAGACTTCATCACATATAATGAATGCTCTAATTATTCTTGACATTTCATCTGAACATCAATTTTTCTGAAATGTATTCTGTTAGACCAGTTTTGAGATGATGGTGTATTTTTGTCTTTGGGTAATGATCTGTTAACTGATTTAGATGATTAGTGTAAAACATTGTTTTTATTTTGGAACTACACATTAAAGTGAGATGAGATGCCCTCATCAAGAGATTATTGTACAGCGTAGAGAGCTTCATTGATTATAACGGAAGTTTGTGAGATCACGATTAACTAAGATGAGTGAATTTAATGATTATAAGGAAGTTTGCAAATGTGATTTTGATTTGATACAATAGTTCAATAAACAAGTTAATATTAAGTGACTTTCATTTTTGGAACACTATTGTCTCATTTTGCTCTATTTAGTCCAACATTTCCAACAAATTCACAGCTGAGCCGCCACGCATCTCAGAGCAAATACAGCAGTGTTTCATTTAGGAATGATTGTGCATTCAGTGTTGCCA
>NW_015518325.1:1062-3108 GCF_001515645.1 Sinocyclocheilus grahami | reverse complement strand
TATATATATATATATAATACTTTTTATAGTGTACGTTACCAAGATGAACATATTTAGACAGGTAGCATAGTGTACCCTGTTCTGTTTTCAGACAGTTCAAACATTATTGCTGCTTCTCAACAGCAACTGTTACAGTTGTTGAGCGACAAAAGCAGTCATCTGTAGGCTAGAGTGTCCCATTTAACAAAGCTTGGTTCGACATTTGTGGATGCAAAGGTGTGTGTTTAGGCATGCTGACAAAGAAACTCACTCACATATGGAGTCATTTTGTAGTCCATACTCTAGAACATGAAATCCCATCAAACAAAATGCAAGAAGGGAAAGCTTTTTTCTACACTTCTGCCATCATTCAGCATAAGCATTTGCAAATGTAATTAAACCCTTGTAGCTATATTTGCTCAAGGCTGGCAATGAGTTATGAGCATCTTAATGTTTATAACCAACATCATAAATCTGTCATTTTAATATAAAATGTGCATTTGACCATGGTAATTTTTTTTCTTTTTATGGTTTAAAAGTAAAGCAAGGGATTTTTATCTCGGAAATATCGGAAAACTTGTATTTATGTAGTAATACAGTACAAAATAGTTTACAATTCCACAACTGTCACTTTTTTCGTCGGTAAGACAAGCAATATGTCCTATGGATAAAAGGATAATCCTCACATAATAGTGTCTTAGCTGTGTAATACGAATGGCCAAATAAAAGACGCACATTGTTCTGTGGATGTTTACCTGACTTAAGCATTGCGAAATAATGGATTAGAGATTGTGATGGTGAATGCTAATGAAACAGAGTCTGTTTAGCAGTGACTCATAGCTGAGATGATATATCTGGAAATATGTCAGGATGATTGTCAGGACTTGAATAGATCCCAAACTCGATGCATGTTCTCAGCTTCTCTAGCTGTCTGTCACACAGTCCACAGAGACGACAAGAGCGACATCAGCATTATGAGATTTTCTAAGTCACATGTTTTTTAAAATCATCTCTGAATGACAAGAATGATTGTTATAGGATAATAATTCAAAGAAAATAAAAGGAAATGAAAGGGATTTGGGGTTTCCGAGTACAATTAGATATTGTAGATGTCTGGATCCACTGACATGTAGGCTAGTTTGTATTTAAAGTGTCCCAGACATGACATTTACTGACAAAAGTAAAAGGAAAATATTAGAACTTTGCCATTTCAAACTATATGAACAAAATATTTGTTATTTTTATTGTATGAAAGATCACAAGTCAGAATCAGAACTGTAGCCTATTACTCTTTGACAATGGACCAGACAAGGACCAAAGAAATAGCAATATATGAACTTTGGACCCTAAGAAACCTGTCACAGAGAGACATGGATTACTGAGTGATAATCAGGAGCACAGAGAATGCTCTTTGAGATGTTCATGCCTGAAGCTTGATTTGTTGAGTGCTCTGTGAAATTGCAGGCTGAAGTACAACTGAAAAACACTGGACAGACATTCAGTTCACTGATGTGTTGAGTTCAGGACAAGCCAGACCCTATAATGGCACTTCTGTGGGTCACATCCCAGAAAATACTAATTCATCACAAAATGGTCTACCATCACTAAATGACAATTTGGAGTAGCCATGCAATTTGCATTAGTAGTCAGTAATTTAGTAAAAGTTGTTCAGTAAAATTAACAATTAGTTGGCCGTAAGACATTTTATTTGAGCATTTGTGTTACTGTCTCTTAGGAAGACTCACACTGAAAAATACGAGCTGTTTTTATGATTATTATCATGGCTCAATCATAATAAGTCTTTTTAATCGATAAGATAAGAGAGTGACAAGTGTTTTTGTACTATATAAAAATGTGGAATTGGTATGTTGACAAATGTTGAGAAATAGAAGAAATGGCGACCAATTGCTCCACCTAAAAATGTAAATTAGGCCAAAAAGTTCATTTCCGTCTATCAAGGTCACTGCACAGCAGAGAAACTAATCAGTAATATTTCCATTAGATTTAGATGAAGCATTTGGAACATTTGTGACAGCACGTAAAAAGAAATATAAAATAAAAAGAGTT
>NW_015518325.1:0-541 GCF_001515645.1 Sinocyclocheilus grahami | reverse complement strand
TTTTTTTTACACAAAATAATTAAATGTAAAAAATATTTAAAAAAAATCTCTTATGTCTTGTGAAGACCATCACTATTTAATGAATAGTTCCTAATTTTTAGATGTTCAGTAGTTTCTGATGACTATATAAACCTTATTTGAAGTTGCAGTCAGCATGTCAGGGCACTTGTGTAGGTTTTTCCCAGCCAACCAGCCCTGCCCATCTTAGTAAACTTCAGAGCAATCAAATCATACATGTCGGTTACTAACCTTTATAATAATTTGCTGAGATCAGATAATGGATTTTAAAATACTCAGAAACACCAGTCTTATCCAGACAATTTTACTTTTATTGTCTTTGTTTAGGTGAGGGCGGCCCTCCAGGCAATTATGTTGCAAGTGGATACAGCCTGTATGAGGAGGAGAATGAAAACCTACAGGAGGGACTGAGAACTAAAGTAAACTCACTTAAACATGTAAGTGGACTTGAACATATTTGACTATATATATAATAACTGATTTTATATATATATATATATATATATATATATACATACATACA
>NW_015518324.1:1929-3108 GCF_001515645.1 Sinocyclocheilus grahami | reverse complement strand
CTCTCTCTCTCTCTCTCTCTCTCTCTCTCTCTCTCTCTCTGTATGACTTTCTTTCAAATACATTTGACTTTTTAGTTTTGTTTCATTGACTGAAGCAAATAAGGGCTGTGTCTGAAACCAAAGGCAATTGCCCAGTCAGCCATTGACATAACAAGCAGCATCTTTATACAAAACCACCAAAGGAAACTGGTTTCAAACAAGCTTCAAATGTACAATAATGTCACACCTAATGACTGAACAACTTCAAGTATGCTTCAGAGATAACCAAGTTAGTATTTAAATGACTATTTTTTCTCATTAGAATATACATTTAATGTAAAAACCTAAAAATGGACATTTAAAATGATTTGTACAACACACTTCATAGCAATTTTTTAATATTTTAATTTGTTGCCAATTCGTACATTCCCAATTGCACATTTTTGTACAATCTGATCCCCACCAAGGGGATAGTTTTGGGAAGGTGCTTCATAGAGTAAAGAGCTGTCTGAAGTTGTTAACGTTGTGCAGTCCTGTGTGGGTGTGCATGTTTTTAGTTTTTTTTGCATGCCAGGCAGGCTCATTAAATTCAGTGATCAGTGTAAAGAGGAGCTGTCATGGCAATCCAATCACTCTCTAACTCTACTTTCTCTGTTTTTCAACCTGTCTTTCACACTTACCTGAACTTTTCACTGTACCTGTTTTTTTTGTCTATTGTTCTAATAATATTAGTTTAATATTGTATCACTTAATCAGCACGTGATTTCAGTGACACAATCACAAACACTCATCACTACATAAGATCATTACTACATAAGAAAAAAGTGATGGTATAATGGTATGGTATGAATGAATAGCATATTCATGTACAGTACCAGAATTACTTCTCATGAATATAATATTTATTTATTTGTTTGTTTGTGTCATAGTATTTCAAATAACAATGTAGTACAACGTAATTATTCAGTACCATGGCACATAGTATCAAACATATTTATTGGAACGACCGAACAAACAAACACATTCATACAAAGAAATAAATAAATAAATGACAGGGTTTCAAATTCATCCTTAATTATGCTGCTACTGATAAGGGGCCAGTTGGAACCAGATATTAGATCGTTTTGTTTATTTTTATTTTAAACAGTGCTGAATGGTTGAACTTCATTAATGTTTTCAATACTACAACTTGAAATAATG
>NW_015518324.1:0-838 GCF_001515645.1 Sinocyclocheilus grahami | reverse complement strand
TAAGGGGAAGACAGCAAGAGAGTAAGAGAAAGATAACAAAAAAAAAGACTCTAAAATCATTGAACAGATGGACAATTGTTGGTTTGATTGCTTCTATTTGTAAGTCGCTTCGAAAAAAAGTGTCTGCTAAATGATTAAATGTAAATGTAATTATAAGTGTAAATAACAAGTAATGAGATATAGTGTACATTGTTTGGCCTTCCAAACAATCTATCTCATATGACACCGTTTCTTTCTCTTTGCCATCTTCTTTCCTCTCAGCATCGTATCAACCTATGGCTATAAGTCAGTGAATGCAGCACATCAAAAATTAACTTCTCTCATACCACAAGGGATTGCATAGCCTGTGTTCAGTGACAGAATAACCTTTAGATCTGTATGCTAATCAGGCTAGGACCCACAGAGCTACTGTTAACGAGGCTTACGGCAGAAACGCACCTTTAGAAATAATTACTCTGAAATAATTACTCCATGAATCAATCTGATATCCTCCAGACTCATTGCCTATTATGACACATGCTAATAATATTTTCATATTTTGTGTGTTACTAGGTTTGTTGACCACGTTTTAAAAATGAATAATAATAATAATAATAATAAACATTGAATAAAGCAAGCCCCTGAGAGATCAATCTGGATTAAATATTAAAGCAAACAAACAATCAAACAGCTAAAACAAATATTTGACAGATTATGTGAAATTTATAATAATTAAATACTTATTAAATAATGAAATCACTTAATAATTCTGGCCTAGTGGCAGAGGTATGTATTGATTGATTGATTGCTTTGATTTGATAGAAAAAGCCAAAAAGAAAACCGCCAAAAATGATTTAAT
>NW_015518323.1:1876-2874 GCF_001515645.1 Sinocyclocheilus grahami | reverse complement strand
CCCCCCCCCTCACACACACACACACTCCCCTAAACACTCTCTCTCACACACACTAAACACACACACACACACACACACACTAAACACTCTCAGAATCAAGGACCGGAACTCCGTTTTATAATTATTAGTTAATGTGTTTATACAATTATGCATGTTCAATTGACATTTTGGTCTAAAATGTGAATTTTTGTTTGTGTGTGTGTTTAGTGACGGATCTGGAGGTGCAGTTCTATTACCGCGGTAAGGAGGTGTGTCCGCCGGTGATCGTCAGTAACCCGCAGGGCTGCCGTCTGTTCTACGGCGATCTGGGGCCCATCGTCAACCAGGAGGAGCTGTTCGGGCCGGTCAGTCTGGAGCAGGTGCGCTTCCCCTCCACCGAACACATCACTAACGACAAGCAGCGAGTGTTCACGAGCCGCCTGCTGGACGTCATGGACCGCGGCCTCATCCTGGAGGTGAGCGGACACGACATCTACGCCGTGCGCCTGTGCCAGTGTAAAGTGTACTGGTCCGGCCCCTGCGCGCCCAACCCCAACATGCCCAACCTGATCGAGCGCCAGCACAAGGTCAAGCTCTTCTGCCTCGAGTCCTTCCTCAGCGGTGAGTGAGCGGCTGTCGAGTCGCAGTCTTATGAGACGAGCGAAATTACTCTGCCGGTTTCAGTCGCGCTTTGCCGTACAAATGTAACGATATTGGATTTTTGCCGATATGCCGATAATTTTCAACTCATTTTGAGGTATTCAAAGAAAATGAAGTTTCAAATATTGTAGAAACTTAATTTTCTGTAAAGTTGCTTTGCAACAATTCCTATCGTAAAAAGCGCTATACAAATAAACTTGAATTTAATTTTGGCCGATAGCCAATGCCGATACATAATTATTTTTCATTTTGGTTAGTTTTTAACAAGAACTTATTTGTTTGAATTAAATAAACAATAATAAAGTTATTTTATAATTACAGTACATTGAAAATAACTATAAATAAACTATATATCAATC
>NW_015518323.1:0-1866 GCF_001515645.1 Sinocyclocheilus grahami | reverse complement strand
ATTATTATTATTATTATTATTATTATTATTATCATCATTTACAGTTCCAATAAAAAAATTGATCTGTTGATCAAAAGTGATCAAAACAATTAAATTGTTAATCATAATTATTTGGATGACAATTAATTATCAGCACAAAATTTATGATGGTGACAGCCCATACAGTATTATATTATATTACAGATAATTCTATAAATATTATAAATTTTCACAGCATTGAAGTTAATCATATGGGCCTGTTTTATTATTTTTATTATAATTCCAAGTAAAAAAAAAAGTGACATGAACAATACAGAATAAGATCATTTATTCTATCATTCATTTATCATTTATCATATTTGTAATTATTTCTGTGACAATTAATCATCAGTATTCATGCTTGTGAGATGCTATTGAATTATACTATAAATAATTATATAAATATTATGACATTTTATTTGTATGTTTTATTTATTTTTATTTTATTATATTGGGCTGGGCAATATGGCCAAAAAAATTATCACAATATTTTTTTTCATATCAGTCGATATCGATAATTATCACGATAAATGTCAAATCTTTTAAAATTTCTTTCAAGTTTGAAGCCAGATTTTTGCTCCACAGTGAAAGTTGTAGAAACCAGACCATTAATTTTCCTTAACAAAATAAATATCTAAATAGAAAAATGCATTTCTTAGTTTCTGCATGTTCTAATGAGGGATATTATTTCAAATCAAGAAACAGGTTTGGGTTGCCTGATAATATTAATAATAATAATATCACTTTTCTGTCTCTTAGAAATGCACATTTGATAGTAGCTCGAGTTAGGATGCAGAGATACATTTTTGTTCATGATCAGTAACACCTGTAAAAATTGTAGCAACCTCAGTTTTATATGGTTACATTTATTCTGACCGTTTCTTTTTTCTTAATTAAGCATTGGTCTCCCATAGTACGGTTAAAACCACAAACATAGCACCTCAATACCATGGTAAAAATATAACTATATGGGTTTTAAGTAGCCTATTTGTATGAAAAACTGTAGTCTAACAACATTCAGCATAAATGCACACATGCTATAGCTTAATCACAAATACATACTACAATTATATACCTTTACTCCTGTAATAAAATTCAATGTGAATATCCCACATTTCTGCCACAATACCATGCATGGTGCAGTGAGTGTTACTACAGTAAATCCATGGTGAATGATGGCGATGTGAAGATTGAAAAGCCTTCTGACTGTCTCGTTGCACACAGTGTTTCTCCTGTTTGGCTTTAGGGCTGCGCGATTTTGCAAAAAATTAAAATCTCGTTTTTTTCCAGAATGTTTCACCGATTTTTTTTTTTAACGATTTTTAACTAGTCAACTTGAAAATGTAACTATAACATGATTCACGTTACTTTTTTTCTTTATTAACCCTCTAGTTAAAGAAAATTCTATTCCAAGTGCAGCACACATGAAGTTGTCAACATGATGTAAATGTTAAACAAATCGCGTGTTAAATATCTTTGCAGAAAAGATGCAAAAACTACAACTACATATTGTACAAACTTGTCTTATACATATTATGTGTTCAGAAATAATATGAGGAAAATCCTTTTAGAAATTCTCAAAAGTCACGGTAATTCAAATTCTAAATGACTGAAGGTATAACAGCAGTAGACTATCATTAACTACAAATGTTCTGTAAAAACAACAGCAGCTTTCAGTCTGTCGCTGTGATGCAAACATGAAATATCAGACATACAGTAGTAGTTCTTTACAGGTTTTTTATTAGATTGCGCTGCCTTTCCAATGTTTTTTCTGTGTAAACATGGATGTGTTTGACTGTTGGACTCTTGCAGCGTCTCATGCATGAAACGGCTTTCTAAAAACACTGC
>NW_015518322.1:2415-3109 GCF_001515645.1 Sinocyclocheilus grahami | reverse complement strand
GTTGAGATAAATATAAAAGACATTAAAGTGACTATATGATCAATGTATCAATATATATCTGCAGAATTTGTTTTCTTTCTTCAGAATAGTGGCCTTTGGAGAAGTTACCGTAAATTCCCAGCAGAGGGAAGTATACAGCAATATTCTGTTTTGATGTAAGTTTTAGAACATCACAGTAATTGTGTATAACTTATCAATCTTTTTGAAACTGTACAGTGTGTGAATATGATGTCATAAAAATTTTCATAGTTTATAGTCATGTTTATAGTCATAAGATTGTCTCCTAAATATAGGCCTACAGTTGTATAGCCTAATAATTAATGAAGCATAATATTGCTATATAATATAGGTTGCCTAGTTGTAATAACCCATGATCTTTAAAAGATCTGTAGTGAGATTTGAGTCACAGACAATTTACATTTAATTTAGAAAATGTAAACAGTTTGATGCATTGTTCGAAATTAGTCATTTTGGTATGTTTTAGATTAACTGTAGGCCATTGTAGATAATTGATGGGATTGATAAACTATAAATATAAAGCAGCTGATGAAGTGAGGTTGTAAAACTGTAACTTTAGACACTAAATCAAACTATGAATCTAATGACAGAGCTGTATTTAGATGATTCACGTCCAAGAGCCACAAAGCAACTGACGTTAGTTATGTCACTGCTGTTAAGATCCAGAAAGTTATGG
>NW_015518322.1:0-882 GCF_001515645.1 Sinocyclocheilus grahami | reverse complement strand
CCAGGCTCACCACATTTGTGTAGAAAGGGCTGTTCAGTAGATGAAAACTTCCTGTCGAACACGTTCAAGTCCCTGGGTTTTCATGTACAGGTGGAGAAGAACCTGTCAGCTAATGAAATTATTGATGCACTGAGGAAAGGTACAGTATGATGTAATTTCCAGTATTCTGGATGTGTTATTGTGCCTGTATGAACTTATAAACATGGTGTTTGTGCCTCAGTATCTAAGGAGAACCACACAGACAATTCCTGCTTTGTGTGTGTACTGATGAGCCATGGAGAGGAAGGAACAATCCTTGGATCGGATGAGCGCTGGATGCCTGTCAAAACTCTGACCTCTCTCATGACCTCTGACCTCTGCCCTAGTCTGCGGGACAAGCCAAAACTCTTCTTCCTACAGGTAGCTGTCACCTGCAAAAAGCATGGAGCATTTCATATCATTTTGTCTATTGTTTGACTATTTGTGGTTGTTTTGATTACATATTCAGGCCTGCAGGGGGCTGGAATATGACCCTGGTGTTGAGGCAGATAGTGTAGAAGCACCAGGGGAATTTTTGGGGATATCTGACGTTCCCGGGGCAGATTTCCTCTGCTGTTATTCCACAGTGAAAGGTTTGCATTGCCCTGACATAGTTGCAGCATAGGCGGATTTACTGATTTTTATACTCTCTCCACATGCACTCGTGTATTTAAAAACACATTTATTTCTCAACAGGGTACTACTCTTGGAGAAATCCAGAAAAAGGCTCTGTATTTATCCATGAACTTTGCGAGATGTTGAAGGACTGTCATCTAGAGATTATTCAGATTCTGACAAGAGTAAACCATCGTGTGGCCAATCACTTTGTAGCGTCTGGACCACTCCAACACACAATATATATTT
>NW_015518321.1:1720-3110 GCF_001515645.1 Sinocyclocheilus grahami | reverse complement strand
TTTATTTATTTATTTATTTTAAAGTGGACACAAATATGAGACGCAATTCAGTATTCATCCAATACCTAATAATCACTGTATTGTTACAGTATTCTTATTGTTGTGATTATGAGAACCAGTCTGTTCAGTTTATAAATATACGAGTCCTTTGTAAACTCAAATAGACATATTTCTACAAATAAAGGCTTTATGTTTGAAAGCCTGTCTCTGTCTCTATCATCTGTTTATTGAAATGGATTAAGTGCTTCATTGTGTGTTAACACTGCAGTCCTGAGCACCGATATTTGTAAGCTAGAGAACCCTTAAAAATACTTGCAGGAGAAGCTATAGGCAGTTCGAACATTACTATGATATTACTGCTGTAATGGCGTTTAAATCTTCGAAATGGGCCAATCTTTCTCGTTCACTTTCATGCACCGATTTCTAAAATCTCTCACTTTAAAGTGCTCTCAAAAAGTGAGTAAAAAGGATATAGGTTTGATTTTTACATTGGTGGGGAAGTAACGGCAGACAACGGACATTTGTTTGATCAAAATTATTGCTAGGGGCAATTTATTAGCCGCTGATTTTGCTAAGGACATGTCATAGTGTCCCTACTAAACACTAGGCCTCCGCTCCTTGAAAATCATAACAAGCGATGAAGAGGTCAAACAACAGATTAATGAGTTCATCTAAATTTTCACAAAAAGCTTATGGATGTAATTATTAATATAAGTCAGACACTGAAGTGAGATGATGTTTTTGTCCCTCTTCTGAGGAAGACTCATTCACTTGTTTGGCAATGTGCCCACAAAGATACATTTTGGACAGATTTTTTCTTCTGCACGTGCATATCATCACCAGGAGATGTCAGTCATGTATTAAAGGTGAAATTGAGACGCTGCCGAATAGAATTTAATATGCACTTAAATTGACTAAATTAACACTGAAGATTAAGAATGTGCAGATGTTCTGTCAAATGCATGAGCTGAACATATAAACATAAACGAATGACTTGTTCTAGTAAAAAATCATGAATGGTTGTTTTTCCTTTGTCTGTTTCTATAGTCTGTTTCTAACATTTGAGCAGATATGGTATTGTTTTAAAACCACATTTTTATTTTATACATCTGTTTCCCCCTAGTTTAAACTTTCACTTGAAATGCCTGTGAGCTCAGACATTAGACAGTTCCGCGGCGTGATTGTAATATAATATAATATAATATAATATTCACACAAACACACACACAATTATCAGTACATATACAAGGAATATAAGAATACATATCAATATATTGAACAGTGCATAGCTTATGTTTATTATTTTTTACATTAAATTGATGAGCTTGCATCAGTGTTATTTTAATATTATTATAGTTTTATTAATATTTTGAATTGTTTTCATTTTTAT
>NW_015518321.1:0-596 GCF_001515645.1 Sinocyclocheilus grahami | reverse complement strand
TTAGTCATGAGCAGATGGTTTTGATGCATGTTGTTGATGCATGATTTTTGGTTAATTGAGATTATAATGTTTGGTTAATAGACCTATATTTTGTTTTTAATCTTTATTCGTTCAAGTTTTTTGTTCACAAAGTACCTTCCATGAGTAGGTAGAAGATTGACAGATATTACGGCGAACAATGCGATATAGATGTCTGTGTCAAACATTTTATTGTGTAATTTGTATATTTGTACATTTGACTGCTTAATTTGTAGTTGCTTTGGATAAAAAAAGTATCTGACAAATACATAAACGTAGAGCCACAAGTGCACAACACATACCGTGATGTACAACAGTATAGGTCTGAAATGAATAAAATGTATAAATACAATTATAATGCATAAAACAAAAGTAGAAATATAATGCATTTAATTTCACCTCAAAGCTAACATAAAGAATACTTTTTGTGATCTGTGTTGGTTTGAGGAGGATGGAGTCTCACTCCACTCACGATCTGTTTGTGATTTGTTGTATTTGTGTAGGGTCGCCGTGATTTTGCCAAGTAAGACATGTTTTGTTGATCCTGGATCAACATAACTGTCCAAAAATATAGACTA
>NW_015518320.1:1970-3111 GCF_001515645.1 Sinocyclocheilus grahami | reverse complement strand
CTATTAGTATTTTTATGATATTGTTTCAGACTAATCCTATTTCTCGTTTGCACAGACTGTTTCCACATATGTGATTTGCATTTACAAGAAGGACATTTCCTTTCAAATGTGAAATAAAATGTTATTGAGAAAGCAAATCCTAGTATAAAACGATTGGATGAATAATATTTCATTTTCAACTTTAAATGGCTCAGTTTTATGGCAAAAGTATATCCTCACCGCGGGTGTCCAACTGCTAAGGGCTGGACTTTGAATTACACAAGATCTTAGGAAACGAGAATAAAGCATTATAGCAGAACTGTGGCAAACTGATGACAGTTTTAAAAGAAAAGTCAGTGGCATTCAGTTTATATGGCATCACATTACTATTCATCATCTTCAGTCTACACACTTGCCTGACCTTGTGCCTGACATACTGTATTTTGTTATTTTTGTCCTGTTTTGTTTCTAATAGCATCACCTTTTATACTTTATTATAAGGGTCATGCTTATCAAACCATCATGATGGGTACAGTTAAGTTGGGTATGAGGAAAACAAGTACAGAACTCAAACAGTATACTACTGTATATCAAGGACAGGTAACTGCTAATCTGCCAACAAACATAGCAACAGGTAACTGCTAATCTGTCAACAAACATAGCAACTGTAGGCTATAAAAAAACAAAAAAAAACCAGAGAGAAAAGCTGTAGAGCTCAAGACAAAAGCTGCACTGATTGAGAAAGTGATGGTGTGTCTAAATGGAGGGATTAGTGCATAAACAGAGACCATTAAGTGGATAAGAAGCTTCTTTTTTCCTGTTGGGATTACTCTGGCTGAGAAACCAATGCAAGCAGGTATTAACACAGTAACACTGTGCCCTGAATGGCTACCAATGTGTGTGTGTTTCTCTTGCTTTGTTAATGTCATCTAATATCCACTGACACTTTCATATTTGCATCTCTGTGCAACTTGCGTCATACTTAAAAGTGAATGTCAATGAATTAGTTTAGGCTACTATAAAATATCAATGCAAAAATATCAAATATCAATGCAATATACATTTTTTGGTGCATGTGTAGCATATTCATAGTTAAGATGATGAGCTACACCTGTGTAAACCAAAGAGGTCCAGTGTTGGGGATAACACATTAAAAGTAACA
>NW_015518320.1:0-636 GCF_001515645.1 Sinocyclocheilus grahami | reverse complement strand
CTTTACAGTCTGGAAATACTTTAGGCTATAGCAAATTATTTCTTGAACCCCCTATGACTTTAAGAACCGCTGGTCTACACAGAAGAAAGACCTGTCTAGACGCTGCCCCGGTACGAGTTGTGTCGAGCTATTCATTTGACTGTTTGCTTGATGAAAAAAAGATTAAATGTAGTTGCAATAAATGCGTTAAGAATCCATACAACTGCAGCAGTGGAGGACTATTATTCTGCTGCGTGACACTGCGGAAGAACTGATGAAGGCACGGTTTGATCTTTGGCTGACCAATCAGCAGAAAGGGGCGTTTAATTCCCGCCCACATGTAGAAATCGAATATTCAAGCTGTTTATTAATTTTTCCACCCATGAACGAAAAACGTAAATTTAAGCTGAATTCTCCTTTTTCGTTTTTTGGAAAAAAACAAAAAAACTAAAAAGGAGCCGTTTTTCTCATTTTTCTATTTTCAGTATTAAATCAAAAAACGAATGATCGAATGATACACGGATTTACTACTTATACACATTTTATAAATAAAGAAATTAAATAAAAATGACAAAGGCATGCAACACAATTTCAATATGTATCATTTAAATGAAAAAAAAAAAAACAAAGCTAAAAACAATTCAAAATATTAAAGAA
>NW_015518319.1:2727-3111 GCF_001515645.1 Sinocyclocheilus grahami | reverse complement strand
TAAAAAGATGCTTATAAATGTTTATTTAAAATAAGTAAAACCACAAACATTACAAGATGATTAAAAAATGTAAAAATATATCATACAATAAGTACTTTGTACACCAAAAAATGGTATTGCGTTGATTTATTATTATTTTAATATACCAATAATAATTAAAATAACAAACACACTAATACGGTGCTGTAAAAATGCGATTATAGGCCAGGCTTTAATACAGCACTCAGTTTCATACATTATGTATCGGAGATCCTGTCTCTTTGTTTACCATGAGGTTCTTGGCATTAAAAGTTTGAAGACTCCTGCTTTTATATTTATATGACTATATAAATAAAAAAGAATGTATATAAGAAGTTAATGTGCATGTTCTTTGTCAACTGTTAC
>NW_015518319.1:0-1389 GCF_001515645.1 Sinocyclocheilus grahami | reverse complement strand
CCTAACTTTGGCTCATGGGTTAGAATGCTTATCCTTCAGCTCTTCGAGTGAATATACACTCTCACTACTTCACCGTAAACTGATTGGTTCTTTGTCCACAGCGGAACGCCTTTGCCAACGACACTATCCCATCGGAAAGTTACATCAGCGCCATTCAGGCTGCCCACCTGGGGACCCTCAGCAACCAATCATTGCCCTTAGCCTCCTCGCTCAAACACATTCTGCTCTCGTTGGTGCGCCTTACTGGGGACCTCATTGTGTAAGTCTTGAGCGACATTTGAAACCGACAAATCGTGTAAAAGATTGATAGATGCTAAAGATTACTTGTGTGTTGCTGCAGCACAGAGGAGCTGAACAGTCCACAGGTGATCCGCACACTGCTGCCTCTCCTGCTGGAGAGCAGCACAGAGAGTGTGGCGGAGATCTGCAGCACTTCGCTGGAGAGGATCCTGGGCCCTGCTGAATCGGACGCTTTCCTGGCTCTTGTCTACGAGCGCCTCATCACAGGCTGCTACAACATCATCGCCAATCACTCTGACCCCAACAGGTGGGACCCCAGATGACCATATGACTTTTAAGCAGACTCCTGAACTGCAATCTGAAGGAATCTAGATTAATATGGTTCTGTTTCCAATTAGTGGTCTGGATGAGTCCATTCTTGAAGAGTGTCTACAGTACTTGGAGAAACAGCTGGAAAGCAGTCAGGTCCGCAAAGCAATGGAGGAGTTCTTCTCCTTCAGGTAGGTCTTGGCTGAGTGATATTTCTTTAGAAATCTCTAGAAGCATTTTGCATCAATTTAATACATCGTTTTCCTCCCTTGTAGTGGAGAATTGGTGCAGATCATGATGGCCACTGCCAATGAGAATCTATCTGCAAAGTTTTGTAACCGGGTTCTGAAATTCTTCACCAAACTATTCCAGCTCAGTAAGTAGCCATGCAGCGTCTCCCAGAAATGTGCCATTTGATTTTCCTCTCTCACATGTCCCATCTATGTTCATCCCTCAGCGGAAAAGAGCCCCAATCCCAGCCTTCTGTGCCTGTGCGGCTCACTAGCCCAGCTGGCTTGTGTGGAGCCCACGAGGCTGCAGGCCTGGCTGAGGCGCATGACGGCCTCCCCTCCTAAAGATTCGGACCAGCTGGACACAGTGCAAGAGAACAGGCAGCTACTGCAACTCCTCACCTCCTACATTGTCCGTGATAACAGCCAGGTAGGCGAGGGCGTCTGCACTGTGCTTTTGAGCACTCTCATTCCCATGGCAACGGAGATGCTGGCCAGCGGGGACGGGGCGGGATTCCCTGAGCTCATGGTCATCATGGCCACTCTAGCCAGTGCAGGACAAGGAGCAGGACATCTACAGCTACACAGAGCTGCCATTGACTGGCTCACG
>NW_015518318.1:2333-3111 GCF_001515645.1 Sinocyclocheilus grahami | reverse complement strand
TACAGATCTGTATGAACCACTGCAAGCTGTAAAGTAAACAGGAAGTTTTTGCCCAAACTCAACTGGTTTTGCGGGGGAATGCAAATATCTTTGCGAGGGATCGCAAAAAGTTTGAGAAGGAATGCAAAGTTTCTTGAGTGTGCTCAGAAAATTTGAAACATTATTTTTCCTCCCACCCCGAATTCTTTCCACCACCATGTCCCTTTGGGGGCTCTGTAGAATTGTATTTTGCCATGTTTTCTTGTGTTGAAATAATCAGTACTTATTACGTTTTGACAGGCTGTGACCACAAAATCCACACACATTTTCTCTGTTGTCTGTATAACCATTTGTAGAGTCAACAGCAATAATTTAATAGGCTGTTTTCCATACCAATCTATTATTGTGGTATCACATATTTCAGATTTACCTGACTAAAGAACATGTAAAAATTGCCTGGTCATTTTTACGTTAATCAGATTCTGTGTGAACTATGCAGAAATATTCTGCAAATATGGCTCACGAATGCAGCAAACAATCTCATAATTCAGAAAGAAAATCAGACCTAGTACACTAAAAGTGTAGTACCTTTGAAAGTCACATGATCAATGGATATATCTTATCGGCTGTGATAAGTGCACTACTTTTGTTAAAGACTCCACCCTTATTTGGACTCAAAGTGCTCAACTGCAAAAGCACATTATTGAGAAAACAAGCCTGTGTTGGTCTTGAAGACAGAATGAGTGTCAGCTCAGTGCAGACAGGTCGTTTCCCACCCATGCAGGAGGCCCCCTGTGCA
>NW_015518318.1:0-1271 GCF_001515645.1 Sinocyclocheilus grahami | reverse complement strand
GTAAAGACATTGTTAAAATAGTCTATGTGACATCAGTGGTTCAACCGTAATGAAGCTAAGACAATTCTTTTTGTGTGCAAAGAACACAAAGGACTTTATTCACCAACTTTTTCTATTTCGTGTCAGTCTTTGACGTGCGTTCACACGAGTAGATGAAGAAAGCAATACAGGTTTGGAACAACATGGTGAGGAAATTACAGAATTGAGCAAATGATGAGCAAATGACAGAAGTCTTGAATGAAAATGATAGTTACCACAATGAATTTTACATTGGAAAAAGTCTTGAGTAAGCAGTTACCTAAAATCCCCTCTCACATTGTCATAAAACGGAATGAACTGCTACTACCGATGCCTTTATGCATTAGCGACAGGCTTACATGACGAAAGCCTTGTGTCCTCCCGGATGCAGACATTGGGCAGAGATTTGGCTCAGAGCCAGGACCCAAACTTCACATTCACTCTGTCTCATTCTCAACTATTTATAGGACGACAGAGAGAGAGTGAAATGCTCGGAATATGAAGCCAGGCAGAAGTAATAAACTTCCTCAACTTTTAGAGCTCTATAAACTGTTCCATCTACCAAAACATGTTAAAATTGTTTGCCGATTTTGGGGAGCACATAGAGGAGTGGGGTAAGATGTGTCAGCTGCATCACTCTTTTAGTGTATCGCATGCTGCATATTTTTTGTCATTACCATATATTTACCATGGTCTCATTAATATGCACATGATAAAAGTGATAAGCAGTTTTATGCTAAAAACTTTTAAAAGTAAAATGAGTATTTTAAAGCTATATCACACTTTCTAGAGTGTGTTATAGTTGTTTATAAGCATGGCATGCTGTAGGTACGAGGCCACTGGTAATCACAGTGCTGCTGTAAGATCACAGAAACACTCATGAGAAAGTCATATAGCTTTTATACAACAGTTGAACGAGTAGGAAAAACCAAGTTAATATAGAGTAACTTACATTTTAGATACAATTTTGACAGTTATTTCATCTGTCGTTGCTCCTCCATTGAAAACAGTTCAAAGCAACGTTTCACACTTCTGAACAAATAAGTTGACTGAACGATTATTCAAATGATTCGCTCATAAAGGGAGTCATTTTTTAACAAATCGGTTGAATCAGTGATTTAATAAATCACCCATAAAGACTTGGCTATATTCAGAATATGATACTGTCTTTGGCCCTGTCCACACGAGCGCGGGTATTTTAAAGAATGCAGCTTTTTCTATGCAGTTTGGCCGTTCGTCCACACGCAAACGCA
>NW_015518317.1:1898-3112 GCF_001515645.1 Sinocyclocheilus grahami | reverse complement strand
CTCCCCCCACCGATAATTCCTGCCAGACCTGAGACTCGAACTCACAACCTTCAGGTTACAAGTCTGACTCTCTGCGGTTTTGAAAGTCTGAGGTTACAGTGTGTGAAGTATTAGTGAAAAACAATCAATTGACCAAGTAAAAACAAAACAAAAATATATATAAAGTATATATTTATTTTTTAGTTGGCCAATTGATTGTTTTTCACTAATACTTCACACACCGTAACCTCACACTTTCAAAACCGCAGCTTTAGGCCATAAGCTCAGGATCAGCTCTTTCAACATAATAACTGTCCCGAATGTAATTATGAATGCAATTATTGGGCAGATGATAAAGTATCACAGATCGGTTCCATCAAAAGCCTGCCCAACATAATACAGTCCTTGGACCCCGAAAAAGCGTTGCACAGCAAAATTCTAAACCAAAGAAAAATTTCTGCCAAAGTCATTTTTCAGTTAAACATAAGAACATGCCAACTAAGGCAGCCTAGCCGTTTTTCATCCCCTTTAAAAGAACCCTTCACTGATTGGATTGTTGCTAGAAGTTACACCAGTGGCTGTGCACTCAATGGACAATATGAATTATTTTAAATCAGTATAATGGCTCGTGTCAGCAGATCTAACCAGGTTCTTTCTTATTAAATTTGGTACCTGGCATAGGACTTGTCCCACACACTCCTCTTGTTTGAAAACCAGGCTGAATTACCTTTTAAATAACTTACCCAGGAGGCAAGTTGTTTCCCTGAGGCGGAGGAAACAAAACCAGCGTGGCATTGAGTTTGTCTATGTTAGCTTTACTTTGCTTGTATTACTGATAAGGTATTGCAGGTGATGGATAGAGAAGACCATAGCACCCCTGAGGAAATTGATCGTGGGATGCTGTGATTGCGGGATGTTCTGAGCAAAGATAACAGCAGAATTTGAGGCATGGCATATCGACTAGATTGAGATGTCAGACTAAATAGTGCTGGCAGCGGAACTGATAGGCTTATGCTCAGAGTTTGTTGGCATGGAGGAACAGACCTTAAACTCTTAATGGCTGAGTAGTCTCATTGATAGAAGTCAAAGTCATGTTGACTGATGCTGCCAACAGGTAACGTAGAGCTGAAGGGTTTTCACTCATGCATAGGATAAAGATATGAACCATGTTTAGAAATGGAATACTTGGTTATTGCCTGCAGAATATACACTGCATAATTCCTTTACATATGAAT
>NW_015518317.1:0-1124 GCF_001515645.1 Sinocyclocheilus grahami | reverse complement strand
GTCCATATTTGGCCCAAAGTTGGGTTAAAACAACCCAGCATTTTTAGAGTGTAATATTTCATTCACACCATAGTTTTTTACTACAAATTAGTTAATGATAGAAATTTTGAGCGTCTTTCCTCTGTTCTTCTATCAATTTTCTGAACACCCCAACGTGGGCAGCTAGGGACATCCATCAGTTTTATGCCTGTGCCTCTTTTCATGGCCTCCAGTGAGCTATAAGATGTCTGCTGTGAATTTCCTGACTTCCCATCAGCTCAAGATCTGCTTCAGGTTTACCAATTTGTCTTTGTCTAATTCTGCTTCATACCCCGCATATTGAGCTGCACCTATGAATAAAGAAATGCATATTGTCACATTAATTTCCTGTCAGAACTCTGACATCTTAGTCATCTTAGATAAAGATATGATGTGTAATGTGCAGGACTATGCTGCTTGATCAAATATAGCCCCAGGCTTCATCTAAAAAACACAACCTTTTAAAAGGCATCAAAATTAGGTTTTGTTAAACCAGTGTTTGAACTGTGTAGTTTCTCCTCTCAAAATTCTCAAGCTTTCTTTAAATTGCAGCTTTTATTTGGACAACACAAGAAAGAGGCACCCTCCATTTACAGAGGCAAAGGCTGGTGTAAATAATGGTTATAACTCGTTTGGAACAGAGATTTTCTGATTCGAGGCCAGAGTTGTTTGGAGACTAGACAAGCTCTTCTTCTAGCTTCTCAAGCATGACCCTCTTGCCTTTTTTCAAGCAAAGAAAATAGTCTTTCTCATAAAAATTCACATTGATAATTAAATATCCTCCACAGCACAAGGTAATAGTGTTAGTACGGTCACATAGACTGAGGTGTGAACAGGTTACTCAGTGGCGGGCAGCAGCGCTGTGGCAAAATTAGATTTGGTGCATTGAATGTATTAATTAAACCGTTAAATCTGGTATTCTGGTCACAGATCCCTTTGAGTAGAGGTGCGACTTCTCTGAACTTGTTTGCTATATTATTGAAAGAGATAGAGAGAGTTGGGGCTCAAATCGATAGAACATTTGAGTAAATCTCAGAAAAAAACTAAAACGAAATGTCTGGGTTATACAGTGGGTACGGAAAGTATTCAGACCCTCTTAAATTTTT
>NW_015518316.1:2500-3112 GCF_001515645.1 Sinocyclocheilus grahami | reverse complement strand
ACACACACACACACACACTATGTTTTATATACTACAATAAACAATTAATATGCTCGCTATATAATTTACCTCCTTTTCCACCATCATCTTGTTTGTCAAATCTGCTAAAGGGAAAAGGAAAGGGAAACAGCAACACAATTATTGTTAGTTGCCCCATTTATATCAAATAATCAAAAACTCCTGCCTGAAATATACAAAAGTTACAAAGGTAAAAATGCAGTAATAAATTCTGTTATAAGTTAAACTTTGCAGGTTTATATAAATAATTCCCTATAAGAAATATGTATATTACCTATACGTTTGAAGGCATACTATAATAAAACAGAGCTGTATATATCTTTTTTTTTAAAGAGCACAATGTTCTCCACTTCAAGTAAGCCGTTAAAATGTCAAGAATCGTTCTTTGAGTCGGAGTTTTAATGAATTGATTGAACCGGTTCGCAAACCGTTCCGAACTGTTCGTTCACGAAACGAACTGAATCGGTTCTCGATTCACCTACTTAATGAATCATTGAACCTGGAACCAACTAAGCAGTCAGATTCCCATTCGAAGCGATCCTAAGTGATCTAATATTAAGAGCATATGGGGTGAACCAAGGATTTGTGAAAATT
>NW_015518316.1:0-1001 GCF_001515645.1 Sinocyclocheilus grahami | reverse complement strand
TTGGCATAAAAGAAAAATCGATCATTTTGACCCATATAATGTATTGTTGACTATTGCTACAAATATACCCGTGCTACCGACTGGTTTTGTGGTCCAGGGTCTCAAATGTTCAATGTTGATTAGAATTGAGACATACGGTTGCTGTGCTGAATGATGTTCTGGTTATATACACTAATATGAATACGACATCTAGTCCAAAGACCAGTTGAATTAATAAAGTGCCTGAAGTTCTGCATGTAAGAAAACATTTACAAGCTATAATTGTGAAGCAGGATATGTTGTACCCGAACAGCTCTTTGGCAGTGTGCTCTTGTGTATGTAACAGCTGCGACTGAATGATTACAGCGCGCCGCATGTTCTTTCTATACAAGGCAAATAAGGGCAGTCGTCTCGTCTGTTTAAAAGCTCTCGCTGGTGGTTTTACCTATTAATAGGCTGTTATGGGAAAGTGCCGTTTTGCTTTCATCTTTTACAGCTGAAAGGGATTGATTTAAAAAACACACACACAAAACTACTTTGACATCTCCAAAGTTCAACTAAGTTAAACTCTGTCAGTGCCCTAGACTACCGTAATGTTTTGGCTTGGCATCAGAGATATCAACTACTCAAACAGTTCAATGTATCAGTGTAAACATCAGCTGTCTGTCTCTCAGTAAGCACTCAGGATCTCACATGTTGGCCTGGTTTCTAGAACATACACTATTGTTCAAAAGTATTTTATTTTATTGTATTATTTATTATGATTTTATTTTATTTATTTATTGGAAGAAATCAATACTTTTATTCAGCAAGGATGCATTAAATGATCAAAAGTGACAGTAAAGGGATTTATAATTATTATAAAACGTTTTATTTAAAGCAAATGCTATTCTTTTAAACGTTCTATTTATCAAAGAATGTTGACGAAAATGTATCACAGTTTTCACAAAAATATTAAGCAGCACAAATGTTTTTAGCACTGATAATAGTAAGAAATGTTTCTTGAGCACCAAATCAGCATA
>NW_015518315.1:1773-2926 GCF_001515645.1 Sinocyclocheilus grahami | reverse complement strand
CAAACAGAGCACATGGGGGAATAAAACACAACAAGCAGGCCTTGGGTCTGACACCTGCATTGCCTAAGAATGTCTAAGCTTTTACTGGAATTGTAGTGTGTGATCTGGATTCCCGTTCTTATGTACAAGTGCTCTGTCTACCACTCATAAAAGAAGATTCTCACCATCCCTGATTTACGATGTGCTCCGAGCTAGTTTTAACCAGTATTACATGTGCAGCTTGACCCAAAGACTGAACTCTTCAGACAGCCAGTAGACGGCATCAAGTATTGGCAATGTCTGTTTTTAGATATTTGGACCTTTCAAAGCTGTCTAATAAGCATGTGACCTGCAGGGCTGATTATTTGTGAATATTCGAGCTTATAATATTTCAAGGCTTGTACAATAAATCTGTTTGTGCTGGCTAAAAATACCCAAAAGAACTCTAGATTGCTGAAAAATTTGATAAGTTTGGCAGTATGTGTTTATATAAATCATAAATTTAGATGGTTTGTACTTGTGATTTACAAAAACAGCCAAGTTTGAGAAAGAGAAATAAAGACCAAATTCTTCAAACTTTCAAAACAGTTTCAGCTGGCTTCGATGGTCTAGTACACTAAATTTTCAAGAGTGTTGATGGCTTTATGCTCCTAAACAGTCCACAAGACAGAACAGCAGGTCCTAGTCATGTTCCAATTAGGAATGCAAAGGGGACAGTCTAGACACTGCGTCAAGGAGGAGAGAGAAGACCTTCAGTCGTTTTTCATTTTTTTCACAGGCATGTCCCCTGGGCTGCATCATCTCACTAAGGCACAACTAGGCCCATGTGATCTGCAAATTTCTGAAAAATTGGAACGTGTGATGCTGACAAAGTTCTATGCTGGCCCTTGAGTGTTCGTTTATTAGATATTTTGGCTAAGGCTCAGTATCCCGAAGCACTACATTAGTAGCATGTAAGTAGTACTTAATTTCTATAACACGTTTCGCAAAAGCATTGTTGAAGTTGAATGATCATAAATTTACAAGCACCTCAAACTACTTCTGGATCTTTCCATTAACTTTCACAGTTTATCAGAGACAAAGGTCACATGCATTTTGATCATTACAAAGCCACTACATATGAGAATTAAAAAATGTAGAGACTGTGCTTATCACGTGATATGCCTCGATTTAT
>NW_015518315.1:0-785 GCF_001515645.1 Sinocyclocheilus grahami | reverse complement strand
ATTTCTTTTCTTAGTCTACACAGCCATTTTCCACTGAACTCTGAACGTGCCTATATCGTGGCTAGTCGTTTGGGTGCGTCAGGCTGTGAAAGCCATGACTCACCATCTCCAGTGACTCTCCACAGGAATGTTCCTCTACCTCTCTGTGAGGCTGAATTCACATCTGGATGTGGAGATGGAGCTTGATTCCCTGAATCTAAGTGCTGGAACCCTTTTCTGTGTGACACATCAGCGGTTAAAGCCTGGTAAACCAACTTCTCACCTGCTTTCCTCTTATGTTGGTTTCAAAGACCTCAAGAAAAGGAGTGTTAGTGCTATTTGCTGTTTTTCTCATCAGTCACACATGGAAGTCAGAATGGAGAACAGAAGAACAAACTGGAGAGCTTATGAACATACCAACCAATTAGAAGACAGGTTGTCAGGGTGGTAAAGGAAGAGGAATCAGTTGCAGGGATAACAGATTTGAGTTGCAAACACAAAACAGGAACTCCGGAACTAAGCCACTGTCCGAGAGGCAGGAGAGATTCCAGCCAGGTCCGTGGAAGTGAATGTCAGCTCAGCAGGAGGCGTCTAGGAAAGGGGTTTCAGACCGAATGGCAGAGAGCAACAGTTCAAGAGCAACGAGACAGACAAGCTCTCCAATGAACACCAGGGCACAGGGAATGGCGACGGTGGGAGAGTGGTTCCAGAAGAGTGAAGGCAGAAGCCTGGCTGACTTAACTGGAATCTTCTGAGGGTGGTGGAATAAACTAAAAGGCAGGAGCTCAAAAAACAAGGAAATAGAT
>NW_015518314.1:2214-3113 GCF_001515645.1 Sinocyclocheilus grahami | reverse complement strand
AAAGAGTTATCTGTTTTTGCAAATAATATGTGTATTGGGAAAAAAAACTAAAACATTGTGGGAAATAATTTGGTTACAGATGCTCACTTAACAAAATTCAATGGCATAACTTTAGGAATTTAATACTTTCTGCTTTGATTTAAGACCTTAATTTTTGAAAGGGCAAATTAAGATTTTATTAAGACCCTAAAATCTATCTTATGATCAGATGGGTTACTCACTTTTCTCTCTCCCCAGACTTGATTAATGGTGTTTTTGCCACGTCTTGTGTCTGAATCATCAATAACGTCATCATGCACCAGGCTGGCAGTGTGGATCATCTCAGAGATCATAGCGATGGAGCGCTGCGCCGGCAGCAGAACCCTGAGGACATCAGATCTGCGTTATTAACACTGACTGATGCATCACATTATGAATACACACACAGCGCTGAAGTGCTTTCTCACCCCTCTTTATTGCTGTGGACGTTACAAGCTCGAGCCATCAGGATTACAATCATTGGTCGAAAGGCTTTTCCCTTTCCATCAAAGTAATAATCACACAGCGCTTTCAGCTCCGCTTTAGAGACGAGCAACTGCTGAAACGGGAAGTTCAAAGGTCAGTTTCAGTACTTTGTTTTATAAGGCCTATAAGGCATAAAATGCTATAAAACTTTACATTGGGTAAGTGCTCTTGATGTACCTTTTTTATGTCGTCATATAAATGTTGCAAGTCTTTTTGTGCTAGTGAGAAAGGATCTTTCAGCTTTGTATCACTGCATATACTGCAACAGACTCGTGGTGTTCTGTACAGACATCTATTCCTGTGTCTGAAACACAAACATGCAAGTAATTAATAAACACATTCAACATTGGGGTAACATTTTATTTTAAGGTGTCCTTGTTACACACGTTACATGT
>NW_015518314.1:0-865 GCF_001515645.1 Sinocyclocheilus grahami | reverse complement strand
CTAGCTATCGGTATCGGCAAAATCCACTGTCGGTCGACCTCTAATTATAACAGTAAGTACATGTAACATGTGTAACACGGACACCTTAAAATAAAGTGTTACCTAATTTCTTTAAAAAAAATTAAAAATAAAGAAAACCTCTTACTTAGACTTTTGAACTAGTGTATAAAATTCTAATGTTTTGTAATTAATTCACATAATTTTCATGTAAAAACACCAAACAGCTAATTTGGCCTGTTAGAAATACACTGTAGACATAACTAAAATTGTTAAAAAGTTGACCCTCTTAGTTATGTTGTGACACCTTCCCCATGTGACAACTTGCCCCGGTTATGCATACAAATGAATGTATTAGTATTGTAATAGTACTATATTAATTAGTACACATATGTGACATTGACATACCTTGCAATAGTCATTGGTTCGTTAAAATTATATACAGGGCCCTGCCGGAATAAAACCTGAAAAACATAAATAGTAAATCACATAAAGCTAAAAGTAGTGCAGTACCCATCAAACCGGAACACAAGACTTCCTGTCAAGCATTCTTCTGCACCAGAGACATTCTGTAACATGAGTTCTTGACCTTTAACACAGTTCAGTCAAGACTCCTTTCGTTCCTTATAAAACCGACTCCATATACATTATACGATATAAGAATTGTAACACTGTTACAACGCAAAACATTCGCAGTCCTCGTGTAAACTCAGTGTAAGGCAGCAAGGCAGCTGTCTGTCATTCATTGGCTCACACTGGTGACCTTCATGTCTGCGCGTCAGTGTGGACGCTACCTGCGTCGCAGCGGTGGAGCTCTCTGTTCTTCCGCCTCCTGAAGCCGCGTGAGTGAAAGCTCTTCTGCTGAACC
>NW_015518313.1:2119-3114 GCF_001515645.1 Sinocyclocheilus grahami | reverse complement strand
TACATCGTCTCATGAAAACAAGGCCGAAACTTTTTTCGTTGTTTTGTAGGCTTTTTTGTAATCTATTATATTATATTATATTATATTATTTTATATTTATATTATATATTTCCACTTCATGTTATCTTTAAATATTTGTGTATAATAGTATAATAAAAATAGTATAGTAATAGAGAATTAGTTATTTCTTCATTGAAAGCTGTAAGACTTGAAATATAATGTGCTTTAACACTATTTTATTTTTTATAAAAAATAAGCTATTTCCTATTCCATTTGTTTGTAAAACCCCTGTTGAATCAGCATTGGATATTTTTGGGAGGTCGTACCAAATGTAGCAGTGCTCCGATGAATTTGCTTCTCTGACTTATTTTATACCCAGAAGCTATTTTCAGTTTGCTCTGTCACTCCTCAATGTCAGCATTACTCACAGACATTAGATAACTGAGAACACGAACTAAAACAAGACTCGTATGACTTCCCGATGGTCTCAGCTCCTCGTGTTTATGTGAAGCTCACTGGGGGGGATGTGACAGTTTTGTGTTCATGGATGGAGTCTGGAATGGAATTGCTGACTATTTCAATCTCTTCCTGCTCTTTTTGAAGAAGAAAAAGTGCTGAGGAAGCCAACAAACGCTCATTGGAGCCACTCTTAAACCTGCATAGTGCTGCCTGCCAACCCACAGGGCTCTCAAACGCTAGTTGGAACGCTAGTATCACACACGCTAGTTCTGCTGAGTGTGTGCGCCTGTCAGAATAACTTCAGGAAAATGCTCCTGATGTGCTCGCTTTCTCTCTCTACGGCTGTATTAACTCCAGTACTGAGTTACCTATTACTGCCAAATTTAATCTCCATGCTGACTGCTGATTTCTTTCAAAGATTGATGGAAAAATTAAGGCATAATAAGGCACATAGAGGTTGGGGTGGGGTGCATCATATTAGATATTCCATTCCATTCTGTGCTGGAATGATATCAGGGACTATTGTTATTTCACAT
>NW_015518313.1:0-509 GCF_001515645.1 Sinocyclocheilus grahami | reverse complement strand
AGAACTGAGAGGTTTTGATTGGTCGCTGAACACTATTACAACATTATATTTTAACAGTGTATGTGCTTCTAAAATAATGATGTTTGAAGAGGCACAAGAATTAAGTGGAGAAAGTTAAACACCCAGCAACCACTTAGCAACATGCAAAAAAAAACAAAACAAATAAACATTCAGAACACCATATTGTTTTCTGAAACTCCGTTTTCTCTTTTCCCTATGCACATTTCCTTTTATTTTTCATATTTAATTTGCATATTAAAAAAGTCATTGAATAATTAATGTTTATTATGGTACTGGTTGTGCTAAAAAGCCGTGTTTTATGGCTGAGAATGATAATGAATGATAATGATTTAAAATTTAAAAATGTATAAAATTTGACTGCAAATGAAAATAGTAACTGCAGCACACATTGCATTTTATTGATTTTTTCCTGAAATTAAATTAGTTTGAATTTGTTGAATTTATTTTTTTTTCATTGAAAATAAAAAGTATCTCCAGTCAGAGCAGTG
>NW_015518312.1:0-3115 GCF_001515645.1 Sinocyclocheilus grahami | reverse complement strand
GTCACTGACGTAACGTTGAACGTGACTGACTGAATGGGAACCAGATTGCAGTTGTTAGTCGTATTACATAAACGCTTCACATTTATCTGAATCGTTGAATCCCATTATGTGTGTCTCAGTATTATTTATTCTGCTAACAGCCTTATATTGGATTAGCTTTATGTTTTTATTCTTGGACACAATAGAGGTACACGTACATATTTGTGTCCAGAAGTAAATACTGGTCACGATATTGAGATCTCTTTCCCATTTATCAATTATAAATGATACAGTCAGGTCAGGATTTTGTATAATTTTTTAAAGAGAAGTTGGGATGCGCTTGCCAATTTGTTGATATATTCCAGTAGGGAGGGAAAACTGTAGGGGGTGTTTAATATATTGATTTTGGCTTTAATTGTACTTTTTGTTAGGATATATTGTAGAAATTGTTCTTTCCCAGTGTCAAATGTCTGGATTAACTCATGAAAGACACAAAACTGTTGCAAGTGAGAAAATTGTGCACAATTGTTTTCTTTTAATTGTTATTTGTGAATTCATAAAACAACACAGTAGGGAAAAAGTGAAAATAATAAAGTGACACTCCAGTTTCATCCCAGTAAGTCACATTCATCTTGATCTTTACTGTAAAACTGGTCTTAATTGGCCTTATTTAGTGTTTGGTCTAATTGTTAATTGTGTATTTCCAGTTCTGATCCCAAACCTGTATTTTCCTCAGCCTTAGTGTTCTCAAAAGCCTGACAAAGGCTTGTGGCCATTATTGTCAATCTTCCATAAGGTCAAAGAGTTACTGACAGCACACCATCCTAAAGTACAATCATTTTACTGTGCATAATAACATAGCAACTTATACAGTATTTGCAACAGGCTTTCTGTAGCTGAGCAGCATGGTGACATCTGAATGCAGGTATTCTAATGAAGTTAAACTAATTTGATGTGCCTCTCCCCAGTGTAAAGTCTCTAAGCATTCAAATGGTACCAAATAATGAGGAAACTTCTTTCAGTGGTCAACAAAGACATTTTATAGGATAAAGACCGCCATTAAGCTGCAAACATATGGAAAACCACTCAAGGGTTACTTTGCTAACACACTGAATGAAGCTGAGGAGAATAGAGGGAGGAGTTCAGGGTCAAAACGATGGGAAACATTCAACGTTCCTGTTCACTAACTGCTAGCTGCTGACTGTACCGGGGAACCACCGCCTTGAAGGGCTAATAGCATTTCCTTACACTAATCGACTGAGTCAGTGGATGGATTGGAGTCTATGCCTCCATTACATTTTGGCTCTGGAGCCCAGAGTGTATGTTTAAGCACGACTATGTCAAACAAATGAAAAGTGGCATTAATGGGCCTGTATATATTTATTGGGCAGATACACAATAACAAAACATTTGGCATGAAAGAAAACAATCCACAGGGCCTGTATTGCAGCAACAATTATGAGTATCCTACATTGAGAACTTGCTAATAAATATCCTCACTCCCATCGCATGAACATTCCAGAACATTTGGCCATATACTAACAGGCCAAAGATGTCCACACAATCCTGGAATTATATAAACATGCTCACAATCAGATGCATTTCTCTTTCTCCAACAAACAAATAAATAAATAATAAATAAATGAATGAATGAATACATAAATAAATAAATAAATAAATAAATAACAATAATAAAAGCTTAAAGCATTCAAATCTAGTTAATTAGACAAATATTATGTGTTTAATTTAAAATAACGTTTACAGTGTACCCTTACCCTTGTAAATCACAAATAATAATAATAATATAATAACTTGGCTAAAAATTCTCAATCGGTGGTAGTAAAAGTACCTGTCATTCAAAGTTGCACCAAAATTAATATTTTAGGGCAGTCTTCCTTTTCAAAAACACTCTTCCACATGACATCAATAGCCTGTGAGGACATCTCAATTTACTGCTCAGGGCCCGAATTCAACAGAGTTTACAATGAGTCATTAGGATGCTATGACAACACTTTCCTTTTTATTTCATGTTCTTTTCCCTCCTCCACTTGTATATGGCTCCCTGGAGAGAAACAAGCAACTCTCTGAGAAAAGAGATGGGAGAAAGGGAGGAACACTGCGATCTCCTGCAGAGATGTTGGATCAAGTCTTTGTGTTATTCTCTTTGTATGATTTCCTTTCTGAATAAGGGTCCGGGGTTGATGTTCTGTCTACTGCGGCCTTAAACTCATGTGAAAGTGCTCCGTTCTCGATCTCGGCAACACAGTCAGTCCATCTGTTGTTTAAATCTAGATTTACCATGACCATGTAGTTTCTATGAAAAATGCCCAGCCAAGCTGACCACATCATTAGTGTTACCTGTGGAATGGTGGAATCATTTTGGAATGGAAGCGCCTTTTGTGGTATTATTAGCCAGCTCAGACGTCTTTCTTCATGCCACTGGGCAACAACTGGGCAAACGGCCCTCACTCTTTAAAATGACAACAAATTTTTCCGTCCAATTGTCGGAAGCACTTTCCCCCACTGTCTGGTGTTTCTTCCCCTTACTGGCACGTTGACAACGCCTAGTTTTACCAAATCCGGGATCCACATTTGTTTCCGTTTTCGTAATGCTTATATCGTCTCTTAGCAATTATTAATGACAATATTAATAACTTCAGAGGAGAACCTGATCACTTCTCCAGCAGTGGAAGAATCCCAAGAGCAGCACAGTGACCTACGAAAACTCTGGGAAACTGTGTTCTCTGGTGATGTTCTAGTCATTGCCACAACATTCATTATTCCTTGGGAGGGAATGGCGAACAAGACAGTGGAACATTCTGAACGGCAAATTTGCCTCCAGGGAGCTGAAGGTCTGCCAAGCTGTTACCCGTAGCTAAGTGCTTGTGCCCTCAGTGTGATTATTCTCTGTCGATCCAGTCATCAGAGTGATGGATGCGTTGATGCTGACACTAACTGCAGAGAAAAAGGAAACCTTCTGTTCTTCAGCGAGTCATGTCATCGCTCTTCTCTGCCTGTTTACTCAAGAAACGTCCCCTACAAAAAAAGCATCTTTAGCACTCCAGAGCCGTCTGAGTCGATGAGGGTAGAGCTGGCAGGAGCCATTAGCATGTGGGTGGTGGTAATATTAATAGAC
>NW_015518311.1:1906-3115 GCF_001515645.1 Sinocyclocheilus grahami | reverse complement strand
ATGATCCTTCAGAAATCATTCTAAGCTGCTGAGAACAGTTAATTAAAAATAAACAAATAAATATAAAGAACAGTATTTATGTGAAATAGAAAACTCTGTAACATTATAAATGTCTTTGCTATCACCTTTGGGCAATTTAATGGTTCCTTGCTGAATAAAAAATACATTTATTTCTTTTTATATTACTTACCCCAGACTTTTGAATGATAGTCTATCACAGTTTCCACAACAATATTATGCAACAAAAATCATAGTTATTCCAAACCTTTGACTGGCATTTACAGAAGAGTGGGGTCAAAACATCTTAAACCTGGAAATAGTAACCAAAGATGTTATTGCATAAATGAAGGAGTAATATTTCATGATTTTCCAGTAAAAAAGTATCTCAAATAGTGCTGGATCTGGTTTTGCACAAACTTGGAGTTTATTTCAGCTCAGCTTGGTTATGCAGTGTGTCACTTATATCATCAACACCACATATAAACCCACAATATCAATAAACACGTAATGTCCACAGTATGTTGAATGTGTGTATACAGCAGGGCAGCAGCAGGATAAATCAAATAAACTAGATGGGTCTAATCCTACTATTACCAGATCGGCGGTGACCTTGTTCACAGATGGAGGCCTGTGTATTCACTGTCTGTGCTTGTTATCTTTCCAGGAAACAATCTGTGGTGACGTTGCCAACAGCCAGTGACAAAGTGGGCTATCAGGCCCGGTGGGCTCCTACGCTCGTTTGGAAATCTCTGTGTGCATTTCCCTTTCCGGTGAAGGAAGCAGATGCTTGGACACATAATGATCATACTATGACAAGTGTGTCTCTATAATGATGCAGGCCAGAAGAATGAGGACAGTGTCCTGTCTGGCTCTGTACAACTAAATAGATCACATATAATTCATATATATACTACAATATTTTACACATGTACTCACCATTTTAGTAACAATTTAGTAAAAAATCCAACTTTGAACGAAAAGTTCTACTAACCAAAGTAAAAAAGTAGCCTGAACAAAGATGTTTTAGTAGAAGTCAGTTACATTTTTTGTGTGGACTGACAAAAATAGCAAAAGTTGTTTACCTTGCTTAGATCCTGAAGTATTTGTTCACAACATATCCAAATGTTCTCCCAAGTGATGAGCAAACAATTTTGCACTGGACAATATTGCACAAGTTCCCAGCATGCGTTGCAGCTTGAAATCATTTTA
>NW_015518311.1:0-492 GCF_001515645.1 Sinocyclocheilus grahami | reverse complement strand
AACTAACCTTTAAGATTTAGGTTATCAGGCTCACACAACCTTCACAGCTGACTTTGTTCATTTGTTCACTGTGAACAAAGATGCTCATGTTTTTTTATTACAATGCACTCAACACACTGATATTAGTGTGATATGTTTGTTTCTCCTGCCTCCAGCGACCCATGCAATGTAGTAATTGAGCAATTGACAAGGACCTAGTGGACAGTTACCATGGCAAAAGAAAGCAAAAACAAAAAATAAGCATGACCAACACAGCAAACAAGGCTTTCCATGCTAGTTTATCTATCCACAGGTCAATACAATAACGACACCAGGAAACACCACGGTCGACAATCTCATCACTCACTCCAAACCTCAGAGAGAAACAGAACATTGATAGGTGCAATTACCCAGCACTCCGTCTCAATAGGGCATCGCCACTTCACTGGACCACACTCCAAATAGAATAAACATTTGATTTGTTTGTTGAACATGACTCTAGTGGTCCTCGCT
>NW_015518310.1:2279-3115 GCF_001515645.1 Sinocyclocheilus grahami | reverse complement strand
TGATATTTCACAGCCGAGCCCCCTGCCAGGACCCCACTCTAAATCGAAATGCCACATCGCATTTCCTTCAGCCATTTTCGCAGGCTAGAAAGGGTTTATCAGTCAGCATGTACCCCTGTGTGAGACATATGTCTCCAGCTCAAGCCTTTCTCCAATAAGCTTTATTGTTTTAATCATTATGACAAGTAAAGTCATTTAAACTGCAATTCTGACAAAGGGCATAAGTGTTTGAATAAGCGCCATCTATATGTCTTAGGCTTGCGTTGTCTAATCTGCATACTCAACATCTGTTCCTCTGCCGTGGAAAGCGTCTTAATGATGAACAAGACATATGATGTCATCAGCCGAAGCAGATGGATCACCGTCATCTATAGGTACAGCAGCGAATGACATTCTGAGGGCTTAAAGATGAGCAGATCCGCAGCTGTTCGTTCAGGAAATCACGCCGTTTCTTATAACCTCTCGCTCGCTCTGTGTCAGTCACTCACAAACACATTTAGGCTTCTGTCTCTATTGTCTGAGAGTGAACAGACAGGTCTCTCAGAATTATTGTGCTCTAGGGAGACAGAGAAACCGTATGTGTGTTTGGTGGGGACAGGAAGAGGAAGCAGGAAGGTTCTCCAGGGAATCGGGATGCCATTGGACCTCTGCGGTCTCTGTGAGTGAGCGCTTTACAATGGCTACAGTAAAACAAAGCTTTGTAAGGCCACCACCACAAACAAACACACACCACAAAAAGACCTTCTGTGGAAAACTGTCAATTACGCGTGATGTATAACTTTCCCACCCGGGGAGTAATATTTTTCTGATACTCATTGGGGATTTTGCAGGAAGCG
>NW_015518310.1:0-1154 GCF_001515645.1 Sinocyclocheilus grahami | reverse complement strand
GAATGCTGACATGCCCTTATTCATCAGTCTGAGCCGACTGCTGCTGCTAATGACCGAGTGAGAGCAAGACACCGTCCCACCGGTTTATCTAAGCTTTGAGATCAAGGAAAATAAATGCACAAACACACAAATTCTGTTCCAAAATCTTGATCTGAAGCGACCGATTTGAACACCACACAAATACTGTTCCTCACTGGAAAGACTCAGCTAACATTCACAGTTGATACCAAGGTATCAAGGGTCAGGTGTTAGCATGTTGCTAAACTAAAAATTCTACATTTTGCTGAACCTGCCTAGGCAAAAAGGTCCAATTTCTATTGTTAATAGTGTAACAATGTATGAAGCACAGCTCACAGTCGCTTTCAAACCAAGTTGCTTTCTTTTGGTCAACGTGTGTCCAACTTGAACTTGTTGCAAAATCTGTGTGGGAAAATATTTTGCACTTTTCCAGATGGTGTGGACCTCTATTGAAATAAATTGATTTTGCATGCGAAAATTACCAGAACGGTGATAAATGTGACTGAACCTTAACAGAGATCTTGCCAACCATGTGGTACTTGGAAAGACAACAGAATGCATGCAGGTAAAGCATTCAATCACAATAACAATCAATATGTCTCAAATTGCATAAACATTTAGAATTCTGCATTAATAAAACTCTGCAAACATTCTGCTGCAAACATTAAATCTTACAATGTTTTTGCCATTGGCTGTTACATCAGCCTCTTTATAGATCTTGTACAACTGATACCTGATACTGAACAGGGTGATAGTACACACTTGTCGAGCTTGGGTGATATTTCAATCTCACTTTTGTTAAACGTCCCTTCTGGATTTTCTTTTCCAAATAAATTTGCCGTTAGGTCTTTCTTGTGGAAAGTTTCTGCATGACTGCCCCCACAACTGTCAAAACTTCTCATTAAGTCTCATTAAAGTCTGAGAGTCAGTTTTACACCGTCAGTACCAAATGAGTTTAGTTAAAAAAATTAATTGCAGGAATAATGACCCCTCTAGCAATATTAATGATAATGCTAAATGTTACCCATTATAATATAAACTACCAGGAACATTTCTTTGGTGTTAATAACAGGATACACTTGAGAAACACTGCTCTAATATGTAACCCAATATGTCAGCTGCTTCTTTTTTTAAAC
>NW_015518309.1:0-3115 GCF_001515645.1 Sinocyclocheilus grahami | reverse complement strand
TTTAGTTTATTTACTTTTAGTTCTTTTTAGTATTTAAAGTTATGGTAAATGGAAATAAGGAGTGTTGCCTTGGCAACTAGCTGAATTAAAATGGGGAAAAAAGCTATGGTTATGGTTTAAGTGAACAACTTTTGTAATTTTTTGTTAATGTTTTGAATTAGATTTTATTTTTATATTTACAGTTTTTAATTTATTTTTACTTAAGGTTTTAGTAATGTTGTTTGTTTTTGTCATTTGTATTTTTTTATTAGTTTGAGTTATTTTAGTACTTTGAGTTTAACTAAATGAAAATGAGAATGTTGCCTTGCAACTAGCTAAAATAATAAAACAAAATAAAACGTTTATTTAATTTCAAGTAATATTTGTATGGCCTTTTAGTTAATATTAATAGATTTTGTTGAATTAGATTTAGTCTATTTTTATTATTATTTTTAATTAGCTTTAGATTATTTAGTTTTTGTTATTTTATTATAAATTGTTGTTTTATAAATGTTGCCTTGGCACTAGCTGAAATAAAAATTAAAAAATGTAAACCCTAATTTACTTGATTACCACAATCTGCTTCAATTAGACTGTCAACCCCTTTGACAAAATGTGCAGAATACAGCAGCTCCGCACAAAGGAAAAGCTGATTATTGTAAGTCTTTTGCTGCAGCGGGAACCTTCACATTATCTTACAGTATTACTGATATTGATCTACAAAGCTCTGAATTAGCTGCTTTTAAAAGCTCAGGATTTGACAGGGAAATTATATTTCTGCCTTCTTCAGGTTTGGAAACACAACAGGGTAGACGACATCCCGCAGTGTCCCTTCACAAGCTGAATATCGAATGCCTAAACTTTAAGACTTAATTCATTACCACATTAATATGCTGTAATTCTAGTTGGTCGGATGGCTCATTTGCTATAAACAAAAACTAATCTGCACCATAAAAGTGAAAACACCCCAAAATTAAAATTCTGTCATTATATACTCAACCTTCCAAAAGTGCACAAAACACTTCCAAACACTAAAGCAAAACGTCAGAGCTGTTTTCTTCCATACTTTGAAAGTGAATGGTGATCAGGTGCGGTCAAGCACCAAAAACGATCACCATAAAACTATCATAAAAGTAGTCCATATGACATGCATGCTATATTCCAAGTCTTCTGAAGCCATACAATAACTGTGTTAGAAACAGCTGTGGCCAACGTTTACTTTCATTATATGGAAGAGAGCAGAAGGACATTCTGCTATAAATAACTCCTTTTGTGTTCCAGGGAAGAAAGAAATGGGTTTCAAAAGACTTGAGGGTGAGTAAATGATGACAGAATTTTTAAGTTCACTTAGATGGAACCAAATTAAACACATTGTAGGCTACCTGACATAACATCTTTCGCAGAGTGCTCTCAATGCATTACAGATTAATGCAAAAGAGTGTGAACAAAGATCTGTCAACAAAGCTGAAGGTCGATGTTTTGCAAAAGCAGAGGTGTTAAACTCCTTGCGTGATGTCCTCCTGTCACAATATGCAATTGTAATCAACAGCCCATAATAGTTGTTTTTGCCCAGTTGTGACAATTATCATTTCTGAAACACCCTGATAATAAATGTTCTGCAATGAAAAGGAATTTAGCCTTGGCTCTGTAGGTGATAATAGCAAGTGTGTTTTAATAAAAAGAACCCACATGGGATAAGCATTATTCAAAACAAAACAAAAGTTAATAAAACTCATACATTTGAAAATGTAATTGGACAAATTTATAAAACTGCTGGAAATTAATGGTGCATATTTGCATTTTAAAAAAGTGGGAGAACTGGAGACAAATAGAACCAGGATCTGGAAAAAAATAAATAAATAAATAAAATAAAATAAATAAATATATATATATATATATATATATATATATATATGACAAAAGCACAAACTTACTAAAATGAAAACTGAAAATAAAAATTAATTCCAGCTAAACAAATATTTAAAAAATATTTATTTATTTAAAATATTTGTTTAGCTGGAATTCATTTTTATTTTAGTTCTTCAACTTATAGCATTTGCTCATGTTTTTAATTAGCTTTTGTTTTCATTTTAGTTTTAGTAAGTATGTCCTTTTGTCATTTTATTATAATTTATAGTTACAATTTATAGTTTTTATTTCAGTTTTTAGAAAAGTTAGTTCTTCAACTTATAGTATTTATTAATATTTTTAATCCGCTTGTATGTTTATATTTTCAGTTTTCATTTTAGTTGTAGTGTGCTTTTGTCATTTTTATTGTTTTAATTTCTTTTTAGCTTTTTATTATAGCTCTTTAGCTATATTGTCAAGCTTTATTTTTATTTCAGTTTTAGTAATTTTAGTACTTATTAACTTAATTTATTTTAGTTAGTTGCCAAGATAACATTTATTAAGTTTTTCATCTGTTTATATTTTATTTAATTTCAACTTCAATTAAATTAGATTTTTATTAGTTTTAGTTAACTGTTTAGCTAATTATAAACCTATTTATTGGTACTTGGAAAGGTAAGCATGTGTTTTACTGTTGTTACTACTTTAGAAATTGGTTTAGGAATTTGAACTATCTGTTAACAGTGAATGATGGATTTCAAAAGAATTTGCATGCTGTTTTGTTTTATTTAGACACATTAAAAAAAGAATGCACTACGTATTAAAACATAATATTTTGAGCAAATGAATTCATGTTAGCTAAAGAAAACTCATTTTCATTGATTGTCAGCTCTACCGCTGTCTCCTGTTCTTGCAGAATGTGTCAGCAGGTGTTTGTCTGTGTGTTTGCAGGTGCGCAGTGCTAACTATGAAGCAGACCCGTTTGTGCAGGAGTTCCAGTTTAAGGTGCGAGACGAGATGGCCCACGTGACGGGGCGTGTGTTGCCTGCGCCCATGCTGCAGTACGGGGGCAGGGTGAGCACAGAGCACTTTATGGTACCCTTCCTTTCAATCACCCACATCTCTCTGTGTCTGTCTGTCTGAATGAATGAACGGCTTGTCTGGAGGAACTAACGGCTCCTAACCGCTGTGTGTGTGTGTGTGAGAAATAACTCCCTAAATAAACCAGCTTGCAGTGATTTTCTCTAGTTACTTGTATGCACCATTTAAAAATGAAAGAATGTACAGT
>NW_015518308.1:0-3116 GCF_001515645.1 Sinocyclocheilus grahami | reverse complement strand
CACACACAAATACATAAACAATTGAAATATTTCGATTTAACCATACTGTATCTTTACTGTACTGTATATGTGTGATACATACATTTCTAAGGCCTCTAAATGATCATCATGATCAAAACTTTGCTGAAAACCCTGTTGCGCACAATCTACTCCATGCTTTCTGTCATCTGATTGATAGTTTAAACTTTTTAGCAAGTAAAAGTCCTATTAGTATAATTGTAGAAACGTCCTCCTTCAGCTTGTGCTTCACTTTAATTTTATAAAGTAAACATAAGAATAACTTACTGGTTTGGAGCGACTAAGCTTTACCTGATTATCCAGACATGACTTTTTAGAAAAATCAGTGAGTATCAAATATGATCATCAGGCTTTTGAGGAACTTGTATATGCTTATCACTCAATCGTCATTGTATTGCATTGTATTACATGTTTTGATTATTAAACTAAGCGTTTAAATTTAATCTTACTAAGACATATTATTGGTGATATAGAGTGACAACTGATAATGATATCATTTTATGCAAGTATCTGCATATACTGTTATAAAGAACTAATTGATATACATTACAATCAGAATTTCATACTTTTTGTTCATATAAATATCAGCATCTGCAGCAAATTGCATATTTTTCTCAGTTTGGGTCTCTGAATAAAACTGAGGTGTTTTTCCCTCCATATTCTCACTATCAGACAATATGAGCCATAAAAGCCTGATTTATCAAATATGATACTAAATAAAAAAAACATATGCATTTTTTTTTTCAAGATATTTCATGTCAGGCTTTAGAGGGTTAATATATTCATATTTAAACTGACTACATTTACTTTCTTAACAACAACACATTGCTGTTCTCATTGTGAGTCTGCGCACGTTATGCTAAAAATTGTCTGTTATGCAATCTTTCATCAGAATGTAATAACCTGCTTTCCCTCTGAAATGACTTTCCTTTTCAGCTGATGTCATCAAGACCTCTTATTTTTCAACCTCCTGTCACAAAGAAACAATTTTCACCACCAGCTGTATGAAATGTCAGCCTACATGTTGTTCCTCTCTGAATACCCCTTCTCACTTGGAAATTCATCGCATTACAGAAGTGAAATGGACTGTGAATGTCGTTTCTTTTGACTATAAAAGCTACGAGACTCTCTTGCCCGTTCCCCCGGCACACACACCGTTCTGGGTGAGTTTGGTGGAGCAGACGAGTGTTGCGATGGTTAACGTGTCTCTGGAGCTGACGGACAGGCCGCCCACACTGCTGGAGCTGCGCATCAGCGTCGCCGTCTTGTGGCTGTCAGAGTGACTGCGCTCGGACGGCAGGGACAGATACGAGCTGACCTCCTCCATGCGCTTACTGTCACCCTACAGAAAGAAGGAAAACCCATGCAGTCCATATGTGTTTGAGAATGTGTGAATTAACTGATTAGTTTACCTGTCGTCCACCATATTATCAGACAAAGGTTTACTTACATGTACTGTAAAGTCTACACTGACTGATTGTTTTCCGATTCAAATATCTAAATATTCTTACATCAAAATCAAATTACTTGAGAAACAAAATGACTTAAAATATTAAATCTTGTTTGAGTAAAAAATATATATAGATGCATGAAACAAGAAAAAATATGTCAGTGTGGCACAAAAGACTTAAACTGGTTTAAAGAATTAAAAGGGAAAACAAATTATGTTTCCTACCCCACTGACAGACATTGTTTCTTTTTTTAAGAAAAAACACTTCTTAATATGTGTAATTTTCCTTCACCAGTAAATTTATCTTGATTTAAAAAACGTTTAGATATTTGTATGGGGGTAAAAAAGTGACAAAAATACTAAGAAAACCATTTTGCAGTGTATGGAAGACTTTTGTATTTGGGTAGTTTGTAACTTAATTTGGACAGAATTGTAGGTAATACATTTTGTTGTTGGGACACTTAAAGGTATTCTTTCCTAAATGAACATGCATAACATTAATAAGGACATCAACATTCGCTCCGAGATAAATTTCTGCTTTCCAGAAATTAATGCTAATAACTATGAAAGTTTTAGACCTAAAATAGAAAAAAAGAATCAAATGAAACCTTTAAAAATAAGTTATGAAAAATTCTATAATGATTTTTCTAGCTACATTAAACACTTTGGCAAATTATGTTAAAATTTACAGTGCTACAAAATGGACAACGAGCTTAAAAAAATCAAAATGACTGACATTGTCTTATTTTAATTTGTTTTCTCGACAACTGTCATTTTTATTGAATAATCAGGGTTCCCAAGGTTGTAGAAGACTGACAAGTCATGCAAAATCATGGAGTGTAAAACCTGTACCTGTACCTTTAAGATTTTAATGTGTAAATGACTTATGATCTACATTGCAGTTGTAAATGCTAAATGAGGCTTCTCTTTCAATTTAATTCTGACTCAGACGTTACATTTTTTAATCTCCTTACTGCATCTTTTCAACTAAAATTATTGTTTTAAAAATAAATGTTAGATTAAAATGTTTTGTCCAATCAACTAAAAAAAATATATATAAATATTACTAAATCAAATATTACTAAAAATATTACTAAATCAATTTCCACCCATTTTTGCCTTTATTGTGTATGTACAGTATGTGTTTCTGACCTTAAAGACAGTGAGCTCATGTATGCCATCTCTCAGAACGGTCCCGTCTTCCTTCATTAGACGCACAAACGCCATCGCAAAGTTTCTTTCACTCTTGTCCTTCGCTGCATAACACAAATTACACATTCATTCATATCTAAATTAATTTCCAGTACCATTCAGCATTATAGTTGGTAGGCTTTTAATGCATGCTATAATTCGATAGCCAACATAAAATAAAAACACTGATGACTCAAACCTCATTTCTAGAATGAGGATTTAGAAACAAATGTGTTGTTTTTCAATCCGCGAAACTCTGGATCCGATTTTAGTCGTTTTTGAGATTGGGCCAGAAACCCAGTTTGCATACATCTACTTTAGTATGCACTGCAAAACTGCTGATCATAAAGTATATACTTTTGAATATGTGGCAAGACAGGTCAGAGGTATTGGGACATGCTAACGAGTTATGCCATTTTAAAGGGGTCATATGATGCTTTTTTAAAGATCATTATTT
>NW_015518307.1:2103-3117 GCF_001515645.1 Sinocyclocheilus grahami | reverse complement strand
TATATATATATATATATATATATATATATATATATAAACATTATTGACTTCAAAACGGAATGGTTGTGTAGGTCTTTATTACAATGGGTCATGAAGAACTAGATTTGGAGGCATAAACATCAATGTGCTGACATTTACTCCATTCCTGACCCAATTAATTCATAAAGGATTTTGATTTAAGCCAAAGTTTGAGAATTGCTGCTCTTAGAACACTCTTGAGGACCACTGGAGAAAATGCAGGCTAAGACTAAGTCAAGAAAACTTTAAAAATCATCCTCACATGAACCACCATGATAAAATACTGATGTTTTGCTTTTATTATAGATATTAAACCCACTGTCTTTCCATGTAGGGGGTCCAAATCTTCAAAAGTGTAAAAAGAATTCAAGCCAGGCGAATGAAACTGCTTCACCACATGCCCAATCAGCTCCATTAACTATGACAAAGGGACTTTTAGACCAATGTTCCCATAGCTATCAACAGGGTGCCTAGGGATGTTAAGTTAATACAAGGCCACATTACCGTTAGCCTCACCACACCTCATTTTATAGGCCTGATATCGGTCTGCAGGGGTATACTTTAGGTACATGTGACAGACATGAGCATATCTGCCATATAGTGATGGAGGATTAACTCAGTGCTATGTGTGAAATTACTTTGTAGCATTAGGAGCATGTCGGACCGGTTATCTGATAAAACTTCAGGAGGCTGGGACATGAAAAAGTGAATTGGGATTAATCAACAGTTCTCAGAAAACTGATGTGATGAAATGGAGAAATGCATGAGGATGATAACAAAGGGTTTGGCTGGTATATTAAGAATCGGACTATGAATATTTCATAGAAACTGTTCTGTACAAACCACTTGCATGTTAGAGCAGCAAGGGCACAGTTTTATGGGAGAAGCCAGAATTCAATAAGCCAAACATATGTGACACTGGACCACAAAACTACATTACAAAAGGCTACATTTTTCGAAGTTGAGATTTATACATCATCTGAAAGCTGAATAAAT
>NW_015518307.1:0-391 GCF_001515645.1 Sinocyclocheilus grahami | reverse complement strand
ACAAATAGGTCCCTCCACTCATGTCTGAAACCAGAACAAGAGGTGACTGACAAACCTAACAAAGGAGGCAAAAGACAAATTCAGTCCTCGATCTGACAGCTTGAGGGTGGTCACAGGTGGACGTGGTCAACCTCATTCGCACTGGGAAAAGGTCACTGTGATCCAGACATCATTGGGTGTCACATGATTCATTATACTGTTGGATCAATTCCTTGTTCCTTTCACACAACTTAAAAATGGGAAGTTCATCTCCATGACTCTGGAAGTAATCAAATTCTACAGAGGGTTTTTGAGATTTGAGTGTCTCATGAGTGTCGGTTTTTATAGAAGAAAAATACTCTGGACGTGCAAGTTTAAAGGGGTCATATGATGCGATTTCAATTTTTCCTTT
>NW_015518306.1:2064-3117 GCF_001515645.1 Sinocyclocheilus grahami | reverse complement strand
CATCAAAAGTGCTGAGATGAGATTTTGTGCCATCTATGGTCAAGAGAACAAAATCAAGAAGTGGTGTCATCTTGCTCCGGGGGGCATCTATTTAAATTTCTGTATTTTTGTGGTTTCGGTACAATTGGTGGGATGAACAGCACACAACCTGTTTGAACAGCATACTGTATCTCACTCTTGTGCATCAGCTGGGTTTCTACAGATGAGTTAGTAAACCTCTCGCATTATCAGCAAGCTAAATGATAAAGAGGGATCCTGTCCATAACATATATTCACATATGTTCCGGATGTTATGCTTTGTAGATTACTTTGTCTATGACTGTTTGTATGTTTTGTGATAGTTGTATGTGAATGCATTGTCCTGAGTAGGGACATCCCTAGTAAATGTCCTGCACGTTTGAGCTTTTCCCAACAGTGGCTATATGATGTGGAGCTCCTGCTTTTCACACTTATAGGACACAATTGAGGGATTCGTGCATATCTACTACAAGACGTGTAAACACTTATTGATGAAAAAGGCAATGTAATAAGCCATGAGGATATACACTTTTGAACTGAATGGTTTACAGAAGTTCAGCGTACTGTGTCACTATGGCATACGTTGGTATTGTCTGTCTGGTATTTCTGGCATTTTCCATGTAAATTGTTTTCAGGTGTGTCTTGTTTTGTTATATAGGTTCATTAGGGTTTCTCATTCCGGTTTTTCTAGGGGCTTTTTTGTGTAGAGTGTTTTTTCAAAGTATGTCAGTCAACAAATTAATGTCTGCAGGATTGATTCAATAAAACAGCCAGAAGCAAAGGCAGAAGCAGGAACTGAAGCCGCTGTCTTCTAGAACGGTCTTCTGGAGCTATACCATATCTTTGTGTTATAGGTGCAAGGTGCCAAGTTGTAGAAAATCTTTCCCCTCCATGACAGCAGTCACATTTTATTAAAAAGATCAACCTGGACTGACTTGAAACAAGAGTGAATCACATTTTGCATCTATTCCTCAGACAAAGCGATCATTTAACCTCTACACTCTAAAAAATGCTGGGTTGTTTCAACCCAACTTT
>NW_015518306.1:0-747 GCF_001515645.1 Sinocyclocheilus grahami | reverse complement strand
GATTAAATTCATTTATAATGAAATTAAATTCTGTTAGCAGTAATCGTTTCTGTTTTTAATGGTTTATTGTTTGATGTAGATGATTGTCTGGCTGGTAACTTGCCTTGCTGCTCTTCTGTGTCCCACCGTCCACAGTGCGGACGCTTCAGTGGGTGAGTATAACTGAAGTTTATCGTCATTTACTTTTTATTTTTATTTTTAATGACTCTGTTAAAGTAGCCACTAAAGGCTCTTGAAACTTTTTTGATAGGAAATTCAGCATTTCATTTGTTATGTTTGTTAATACTCTAAACAGAATGGTGCTATCACAAGCCAACATGCAGTAAGTGTGATTTATTTATTATATAATAAAATATTCCAAATATGCATAAAACTTAATATAAAGCTTATTATAAATGTTAAATATTAATATATTAAAAACTTGTTCTGAAGTGGATTTTTTTCGTCTCCTGATCTGTAATAGATTTTACCACCTGGCCAAAGACTGCCCCACAATTTTGCAATGGATCCAATCAATCTCCCATTAATATTGTGACTGCAAGTGTTCAGGGCAATCCTAACCTGACCTCGTTCAACTTCACTGGTTTTGATGACAACTCCACCTTCTGGGATATCAAAAACACAGGCGAATTCACCGTAATTACGCATTACTGATCAAAGGATCAAATCAATGATCTCTACTATGATATAGTTTGTTTTGGACCTAATATGTCCATTGTCTTCACAGTGGTGGTTAACCTGGATGAT
>NW_015518305.1:2432-3117 GCF_001515645.1 Sinocyclocheilus grahami | reverse complement strand
TGTGTGTGTGTAAGAGAGAGAGAGAAATTACCAGTCATGTGACATTAATGCATTTCAAATTTCACTTTGTATGGTAGTACTATGGTCCTTTTTTTGTCCAGTGTGGTCTTTCTTTTTAATGTGAAGTTATGTTGCATATTAACAGTCAGTCCCAGCCTTTGATGGCGATTGTAAGTAAAGTAAAAGCTGTGTTTTACACTAAACAGTCACTGAATGAATTTAAACGGTTGTTGGAGCATCTATATTTGCTTGTTTGCTGTTAATGCGCTCGTTTGGGAGCCTTTTAGGGCCGTTGCGAAATATAAACCTCCAGTTCCCCCCACTTAGTGTGCTTGTTTTAATTTACTATGCTGAATCTTTTAAATAAAGCGTTTGAAGCGACAGCTTGATAAACTGCCGGAGGAAAGCATGCTTCACGTTCGCAACAGCCAGTGTTATCTCTCTGAATATTATGTCCCTCCTTTCATGTGCATGGGCCCATTTCAGAAACTCGAGAACCAGAGAAACGAGGTATTACTTTATAGCAAAGACGCCACAATAATCAAAATTACTCTGGTAAAAGGCTCTGGTAGTTATTACCTTACCCTACATCTCCCAGTTAAACTAATCTCTTCCGAGCAGGGCTTTAGGGAGTTTGGAATGCCACACGTTTTAACCATTGGAGAGATTTCCCATGCTACAGTGG
>NW_015518305.1:0-1341 GCF_001515645.1 Sinocyclocheilus grahami | reverse complement strand
CCAAACCGCACGTGGAGAGCAGAGCAGCTCAGAAGAGCTTGTTTTGTCCTCTTCACCCAAACCTGTGTTTTTTACATAATGTCCATCATACAGTAAGTCTCATATGCATCATCTGAAATTAGACTTTTTATGTGTTTTATTAGAAGCATAAACGATGGGACTTGGATCGAAAGCCGTCGTTGAGTGATTTCAGTCTTTTTGAGGGACACAGACAGCTAAAGCTGCTTATCTATAATGCAGAGGGAGTTCTGTCTGCTGCTGCTGCTGTCTGCACACATTGTGCCTGTTCTGTCTAACAGCAGACCGCATACGGTTCAGTGTGTTTTCTGATGGCTCAACCGTTTTCAGTATGTTTTCTGATGGCTACTGTGTCTATAAAAACTAAAAGAATGCACCCTATTGTAGTAGTTAGATTATGTATGTAAATTGAAGATGTTTGCTTCTGTTGTTTTCTATCCTTGTCGCACAGTAATATGCTGCCAGTGTGATGCTGTCAGCACCATGCTTACCTGTTAGAGGTGTTTAGTATCACAGCTCAAAAATACTTGCTGTCGTAAGACCAGACCGTGTTTCTCTAAGTTGTTGACTTCTCTTGGACTGTAGATATCTTCTTGTCTCCTTTCTGCAAAAGTCCTATGTTTTTAAAGGTTGTCTTGTTGTTCTTCCTGGCTGCAGCACAGTCGCATTTTTATTTATTTATTGCATGGTCGGTTTTGGATGATGGTCGGTTCTGGGCAGATTCCCGGTTGTTTTTGAACACAGTCATTGATGGTTTCCTTGTGCTGACCTTTTCAATAACTCATATCTGCTGGGATTGCTCATTGGTCCTCATGAGTTGGTTTTTGCTTGGAAATTGCATGGCTCTATTGGACAAAGTTGACACTGCCTGACTTCATTTTGTATTTCTGTGGCTTGGAGAGCACTTGTTAAAAAAGTAGTCCATTTCTCATTTAATTTGCCAAATTGCAAAGTTACTTTTTTGAAATTTTATTGATGAGAAATTCTTGCTTCTGTCATCCTCATCATTTCATGCTGTAACCCCAAGTAATTTATTTAATGAAGTGTATTTATAATGTGAAAGTGTGAAGATTTGGCTTTTGGATTGACTTGGATTGGATTGTCTCATTGAGTATATATACACCACCATTCAAAAGTTTGGGGTTTTTTTAATCAAAAAGGATTCATTAAATTAATTCAAGTTGACAGTAGAGAGATTAGTAATATATATATTTTTAAATGCATGGGTTTCACAAAAATATGAAGCAGCACAAATGTTTCCAACATTGATAATAAGACATGTTTTTTGAGCAGTAAATCAGCATATTAGAATGATTTCTGAAG
>NW_015518304.1:2212-3117 GCF_001515645.1 Sinocyclocheilus grahami | reverse complement strand
AATGACAAAAACACTAAACAAAATTACTTAAATTTAAAGAAAAATTAAAAAGAAAACTGAAAATCTAAATATAAAAGCCAATTCAAAATATTAATAATTACCATAACATTATATAAATAATACTAAAATAACATTGATGTATGCATAAAAAAATCTACAAAAAAATTGAGATGCCTAAAGTTTAATTTTCTTTATAAAAATAATATAACTACTTATTTTGAAATTCTTATTTAAAACTGTCCATTTCTCTTGGAAAATTCTTGTCAGTTGTATAGTGAGATTCGCACATGAACATGGGGCTTGAAGAGCTAAAAAGCTATGCTTACGGTTCGGGGGTCCGGCTGCTTGGAAGGCCTGGTAAGGAGGTTGTGTGGTGGGTCTGGAGAAAACAGGCGGCTCCTCACCAAACACCACAATCATGACCTGGATGAGCCCGTACAGATCTGACTGAGGCTGATGGGCGAAATCAAATAAAAAAAATTAGTGAGAGATCTGACCTGTTCCGGCTTCCTGATTTCTAATATCAATCACTGGCAAAGTGTATTTAAAGTGCAGAAAACATGATCTTCTTTGAGATTACATTAGACATCAGAATGAAATAATTTCGTGTGATGGATGGAGTCGTACGTGTTTCCACTCGTGCAGGTATGGCAGGTAGATCTTGCCGTTGGCGTCGATGTGTTTGCCGGTCTTGATCATCATCGCACTGGTGGGCTTCACAAAACATATCGGAGGATTGTAGGGATACGTATCCAGCAGCCACAAGCACACGGGGATATTATACACATTCCCTGAAACGGGAAAACACATGTGGTTACTGTATATGTTATAATGCTGCCTTCATCTTTACACGATAAACTGTTCTCTAACCCACCTCTATAACTAACTGGAACGGTTCCTGTGAG
>NW_015518304.1:0-1135 GCF_001515645.1 Sinocyclocheilus grahami | reverse complement strand
TAACTAACTAACAAGAATAAACACAATACTGACCTTCAGCATCTTTTTAAGAGTTGCTTCGTTGACAACAGCCATGGTTTACTACACGAGTAGAAACAAACACACTAAACTCCAGAGAAATATCAGAATAAATGTGTGAAATAAACGAGTGTCTGAGCTCAGGCCAAGACTCCCGACAGACCCAGACACACTCGTATTAACGCCTGCTGTCCGACACAAACACACTCTAAACACCCCAATAGCCCATTAACACGGTCCGAATAATAGTTACTTAATGAGAACTCAATAAATGTAGGTAAAATCGGCCAGCATTCATCTCGAGGAAGATAAACAAGACGAGCGGCGCGAGCGTCACAGCAGTTTCACTTCCGGTGGGTTTTCCAAAATAAAGGTCTGACAAGTGGTTCCAGTTGACATATTTAATTCATAAGTCATTATTCATTATTTATTATAATAAAATAATGATGGTCTATTTTATCATCATTCATTTGTCATTTTACTAGTTTAGGTTGGAACAGATTTTTAAATGTGCAGTTAAGCATTCCACGTCCACAGACAAAACCAGCACTTAATGAATACAACTTAAAAGTATCCACATTTGATTTTGTTTTTTTTATAAAACTGAGTGTATTGTGATTGTAATATCCCACTGTGTATATCTGCATATTTACATATTTATGTAGGTGTTTTTTTGTACAGGTCAATATGAATACATATATATCTAAACATTTAACTGAGCATGAATCACTAGGAAAACCTTGCTTCATAAACATGAATATTTACATCAAATGTACATCAAATCTGAGTATTTACATCCATGCTGCTCAAATTTCACATTCATCATTATTATTTGTAAACAAACGTCTACGGTTTCCTGCAAATGTCTACTTTAACAAGAACGCGTGCGTACAAAATCACATTGCAGATGCATCTAGCAAGCTAACAGACGGTTTCATTATGTTCCGAGAAAGGAAGACCGTCCTCTCTGTCCAGCGTCACGTGTGAGATTTCCTCAACTGAGCGTTTGTGATGAGCAGAACCTGCTGTAAAGAAACATGAATAGTCATTTTACCTAAACATCCACACAAATGTATTTTCTTTAAAGGGGTCCTATTATGCTCTTTTACAAAGTCTT
>NW_015518303.1:2034-3118 GCF_001515645.1 Sinocyclocheilus grahami | reverse complement strand
ATCAACGCATGTGGAGGAAGATTTCACATCATAAGAGACTCTGAATCAAAACCTGCTCAAAGAGCTGCTCTCATAGTGGAAATAGACAAGTTAGTTAATCTCAATGAACACAGATTTTACTCAGTACTGACACAAGATTTAGAAACTGAAGAACCCATTCAAGATGTGCATGGAGAAAATCCAGTCTTGTCTTTAATATATGACACTTTAGGCGGAACAGCTGGAATTGTAGGATGGATTTTCCTTGTTTCACTTACAGCTTTTGTTATTTACACTGAAGGAAAGGACATGATATCGATTTCTGTGGCAGCATTTACTGTAGTTGTATTGTTTATGGTCTATCTAAGAAATATTATGATTCCAGATCTTTCCATACCACTAAATTTGTCCTTATTATCATCACTAGCAACTGTACTTACAGTAGATCCCACAGTGATTGATAAATTTGAGTTTAACAGGATGAGTCAAGACAACAGATTTATCATTGCAGATATCTTAATATATTGTGTCAGGTTGCTAATACTTCCGCATGCTATAATGATGTGTTTTATGTTTATGGTGGGTTCAGCTTTGATCTTTGGGACAATCATCAGCATCAGAACGTGGTCAGATGTGCTCATAGCATGTTACGCGGCTCCTGGGGTCACAGTCGGGGCTTTTGCATTCTCATGTTGCAATAAAATCATTAGTCGTAAACTTTCAATACACGCACTAGGGTCGTTTCTGTGTTGTACCATCGGGGCCACACTTTCAGTGGGGTTTGTGAATGTGTTTGGTGGGATGATTACAATAATTCTGCTAATATCAGGATTTACAATGATGTATTTCCATTTAAACAATGAAATGCTAAAGATTGTATTCTGGTTAACTATTCTTACACTGTTGTTTTCATGTGCTTGTGTGCTCATTGGTTCAGTTATTCTGTCAATTTTAGGGTTGATAGTGAGTTTTCTCAAAATAATAATAGAAAGCTTGCTCTGTTCTTACCTGTTTTATGTAGCATTATTGCTTGGTTTGTTAATAGTAATTTGTCAAGGGCAGACTGCATTAGTCTAGTTTAAATCACAAATAACTCATAATTATG
>NW_015518303.1:0-1378 GCF_001515645.1 Sinocyclocheilus grahami | reverse complement strand
GCTCTCATAGTGGAAATAGACAAGTTAGTTTGGCTCAATGATTACAGATTTTACTTAGTATTGAGACAAGAATTAGAAATGCTGGAACTTTTACAAACACTACAAGAAATAGAGAACAAACTTAAAGAAGAGACCAGTCAAAATGTAAATAAAGAAAATCCAGTCTTGCCTCTAATATATGACAATTTCGGAGGAGCTGTTGGAATTGTAGGATGGATTTTCTTCATTGTACTGAATGCTGTTGTTATTTTCACTAAAGGAAAGCACGAACATTGTAATTTTGGAGCAATATTATGCATACTTGTTATTTTCATGGTCACATTAAGAAATAATATGAGTCCAAATGTTGCTGTACCAATAAATTTGATTTTATCCTCAACATTTACTATTGCAGTTTCATTAGCTTACTCAGTAAATTTATTGCGTAAACATAAAATATTAAAAGTTTTAGTCATTTTACTTTCATATTCTAGTACAGTGATTATATTAGGTCTAGGACTGACTGTAGGAACAGTTGTCAGTATACAGACATGGTCAGATGTGCTCATAGCTTGCCGTGCTGCTCCTGGGATCACATTTGGGGCTTATTTATTAACCGTTCATTTCACTGTACCGGATCAAAAGTATGTTCAGACACCTTTGCAGTTAATTGTATTCTTTGTACTTATTTTTTTCTTGTTTTTTTCAGTTGGAGTGACACTCTCAGTGGGGTTTACGACTGTATTTGCTCTGTTCGGTGTGAAGATGTCAGTAATCCTGCTAATATTAGGATTTACAATGGCATATTTCCATTTAAAGCGTGAAACGGTGATGTTTGTTGTTTTTGTCCTGGTTTTTCCATTATGTTGTGTATTTATTGGTTCTTCCATTTTGTTTTTATTACGGTTTGTGGTGAATTTTGTCTTAGCATTTTAAGAAATCATAGCACTTTATTGTTGGGATCTTCTTTGTTTATATACAGTACTTTGAAGCCAGTTATAGTGACTAAACACAAAAGACACCGACAGACTTTTGGTCAAAACCAGAGCAAATGTTGATTTTATTCTTAAGTTAATATTTAAAACATATTAATAGTTTCTTTACCATTGTACATTACAATGTAATTTCCACAACATCTCATGTGATGTATTGTGTTTATTTGTTTGTAATTCATTTGTCTTACTAAGGCCATTTTATGTATGTAAATACCAAAAACAAAACATGTATATATTGACACTTATTACATAATTTTGCACAAATAAAAACAAAACATTTGAATTTCGAGGCAACATTTGCTGCACTTGTATAGTTTATGGTCTATCAAAGACACATTCTGAGTCCAGGTGTCTCCATACCCAAAAAGTAGTATACTTCAAGTTTATTTTAGTAAGTATACTTA
>NW_015518302.1:2332-3118 GCF_001515645.1 Sinocyclocheilus grahami | reverse complement strand
ATAGATTATTGCTGCTGCTGCTGCAAGCAAATACAGGAACTTGCTGCTGCCAAAGCATACGGCGATGCGGTGGTGTGAGTATTTAAGACTGCTGCACAAATAACATAAAATAACCCGTAGCAGATCTATACAGGTGGAGCTGGGGAAGGTGAAGGGTTTCAGAGAAACTCTGAAAGAGCGCTGCAGGAATCTCTAGTGAATGCTAGTCAGCCATATAAAAGCAAGGCAGTAAGCTCATTGGCTGCATATGCAGCATGAACCAATCAGCTTGTAACAAGTCGTTTAACTTCTAGTGTTGTCAAAATACCCGGTACTTCAGTACTAAGTCGGTACTAAAAAAAATGCAAACGTTACGGTACCAGGTTTTTTTTATGTACCGGTGGTACCGAGTACCCGGTAAACCCGGTTCTTGATGCGCCATCCGAATGGTGTGCAGATGCGCTCTCTTCATAAAAGCACTAAGACATGGTGACCTCAAAATGAGGAAACACATCAAACTAACAAAACACTTTAAAGACAGACACCCAGATCAAATGAAAGAGTTCAAGCAGGTAAATTTCATTTCATCCATCAGTGTTTCCCATACATTGATTTATTTGTGGCGGTCCGCACAAATATCAAAACTGACCGCCACAAATAGATTTTCCAAAAGGCTTTGACATCGTTGAATAAACATGAGCACTGCACGTGTCAAAGTCGAAACCCGGTGCCGGTGTTTTTATATCACTGTATTTCTGAAGGAAACCGAATGTCTTCAGAAAATGATGGATGTCATTTTCATTTCAT
>NW_015518302.1:0-1216 GCF_001515645.1 Sinocyclocheilus grahami | reverse complement strand
TTGAGTATTGAGTATATTTTAAAAACATCAGGCTTTTATGACTCTTACAGTATTGATGTAATTAGAACATGGAGCTCATAAAAAAAGAAAAATCAGCGGCCCAAACTAAACAAATATAACAGCTGATAATATAAAAATATCAGCTGTCACTCTATATCTCCTAATAATATGTCTTAGTAAAGTGATATTGAAATGTTTATGATCAAAGCTCTGTAGTTTTTATTGTGGGCAAAATATATAATACAATGCAATTCAATGATGATTGAGGGATGAACAACGAAACATTCCTTAAAAGCCTGCTGTTTAATATTTGATACATTTTAACATGATTTTTCTAAAAATTATGTATGGATAATCATGTAAACCTACGTTTCTTCAGTCCAGTCAGTGTTCATCTTGAAATTACTAACAATAAAACATTTATTCATACGTTTACTCAAAAAAAAAAATCAGTAAAGCAGCAAAAAGACATTTACTTGCTCAAAATGTGTAAATTATCAATCACATGACAGAAGGCATGTAGTAAAGTGCAGTATAAAGTCCAAGATGTCTACCATACATGTTTACTGCGCAACAAACAAAAAAAATTACAGGAGACTGCGCATCTGAGACTAAAAAAGTCTACAGAGGAGAAATGCTGCAGAAATCTCTGCATGTCTCTCATGCAGTCACATGATCAGACACTTTCCAATGACCAAACTTCAGGGCCATAAACAATCAGTGTAACGACAAATGAGATTAGAGTGACGGGCCACAGGTCACACTGAGAGACGAGGATTAGTCTCCTTAAAGACAACACAAGAACCTGGACACCGAATAACTAACTGACTAATAATAGTGTCTTTACAATCAGACCCCTGCTCACAAAAACAGCAAAAAGCCAAGAGGACGGCAGTATTTACTAGTGCCTCATACTATCCAGTATTTAATCCAGCAAACAATAACACATTTAGATAGCCACTGTCGGTGTTAAATTTGTTAGTATTTGCATGAACATGTACATGCACATGCAAATGTATTTGAATGAAAAGAACAAAAAACATGTAGGGGTCATATTTCACATGGGTGGGGAGCCTACAAAGGTGAATGTTTAACGTTTTTTTAAAAGGCAGTACAGATGCTGTTCTTTTGACCTTTCTTGCGTTGATAAGAAGAAATCACCAAATCAGCATATTTCTGAAGGATCATGTGACACTGAAGACTGCAGTAATGATGC
>NW_015518301.1:2229-3118 GCF_001515645.1 Sinocyclocheilus grahami | reverse complement strand
TTTAAAGCACATGCAAATAATGTACTTTTGTGATTGTGAATAAGTTCAGTGTCCCGTGAGTGGAACTATTCTGCTGAGTTAACATTTGATGTGAATGTATGTGGCGTTATACAGTATATTGAGACGGAGACACCAGAACTACAGCTGATAGAATGTGCGCTGTAGCACGATACTACGATATTTCTTTAAAAGCAGATCGTGGAGACATTTTAATTATCCACAATCATAAATCGTGTTATCGCACATCCCTAGGTATAACAAAAGGTTTAATTATCATTTTAAGAGTTCTTAAATTTAAAAAAACAGGAATCACCTTCTGGCCTAATGTGGTGATTAAACTTCAAAAAGTGATGAATGGCTGCCCTGTCACAGGAAGGAAAGACGAAATACATATTAATTCATTATACAGGTTTTACTAGAATTGGCTCAATACATTATAAACATTGCTGTTGTATGAGCAAATTCTAATATCAGTTGATCTCTAATTCGCAAGTATTTGTATTAGTACATAATGTTTCAAAATGTATGAAAATATTGAGTAAAACATGTAAAGTATTTTAAACTTGCAATTGAATGTGCTCCAGCCTATTGCCAAATGTTTTCACTTTCTCATACCACATAATTTTTATTTATTTATTTTTATAGACTACAACAACATCGGGAAGTTCTTGAACAGAATTCTTGGTATGGAGGTCCATCAACAAAATGCTCTCTTTCAGTATTTCTCCGACACTTTGAACGCTGTAATTCAGAATGCCAAAAAAAGTGGAAGATATGATATGGGAATCTTAGGTAAGGAGCTGTTTTAAACATGACTAAAGTCTCAAATATAAAGAACTAAATTTCTCGTTCTGTATTTATTTATTTATATTTTTTTTGGGGGGGGGGG
>NW_015518301.1:0-1265 GCF_001515645.1 Sinocyclocheilus grahami | reverse complement strand
CAATAGTGTGTAGACATTGTACATAATCTACCAATTGTGCTGTGGATCTACAGAGAACGCTGTACATATAATGCATGAGGACCTCAGAAAGACCTTCAATATGAAAACAGACAAAACCCAGATATTTTAGGCAATGTAGAAATCCTGGCCAGGACATGTCCGGGGAAAAAATGAAGACATATGGCTACGCTAGCTATTGTGTCATTTGATACAAGCAGCTTGTTCTAGCTAGTCTCACGGTGAAACGGCACCTTAAAAAAAATCCCAAAATCAAAACCTGCTTTTATGTCAGCTACTTTGAGATCAGACATTGGCTCAACGTGCTGTGTGAGAGCAGCAGTTTTACTCCAATTGCAGACTCCTCTGCAGAGATCATGATCACAACATCATAAATTTGATCTTCAAATGTTTTACACCAGCATTGCATTTGCCACGTGACATTCAGGCTTCATAGCTGCATGTCTGAAGTCCTAAAACATCTGTATCGCTATAACGAGGGTCATGTTATCATGCAGTTTAAACCAATTATGTCAACATCCAAAATCAAAAATTTGCTGTCTCGTTTGGTGCTTGGTGAATGTTAATTCTAGATCCTGTTGGCATCCTGCACACTCTTTCATGTAATTTCTTCAGCTCGTACAGTCTCTAATCCTTCTCATCTCAAAATAGGTCCTCTCTGATGATGCCAAGCAGCACTGGATTGATCAGTACAACTCCTCGGCTAACGTCTGCTCGCACGCGTACTGGTAGGTGCTTCTTTTAAGTTATTTCAGAAGTGAAAATAGAAACAAACATGGAGTTTCACTTTTGATTTGCACATTGTAAAGTCTGAAAATGTTGTCATGAGGAACACTCTTTTTTTGACAGGCGAGGGAACTGTAAGAAAGTGTCGGTGGGGCTACAGTGTGATATCGGGCTGCGGTGCAGGACGTACTACGTCCTCTGTGGCTCCGTCCTCAGTGTGTGGACCAAAGTGGAGGGCGTACTGGCTTCAGTCAGCGGAGCCAACGTGAAGATACAGATTGTGCGTTTGAGAACAGAGGACGGGCAGAGAATTGTTGGTATGTTGTCAAACAAATACATTATTATTGAACAAAAAAGACTTTTTCATTTTCATTTGATTTAAAACTTTAAAGGATTAATTAAATTGTTAATGTTGATTATGCCTTCATTTGATTACAACCATTTAAATATTACATTTGTATTATTTGTATTAAATCATAAATCCAGAAAAATGAAAATGCATAACTTTTTTTTTTTTTTTT
>NW_015518300.1:1089-3119 GCF_001515645.1 Sinocyclocheilus grahami | reverse complement strand
GCCTGGTGTAAATCAGAATACCAGAAGGATCTGGAGCGCCTCAGAGACTCGATGCGCATGGTGGAGAAGGATAGAGAAAAGGTGGAGAAGGACAGAGAGAAGCTGGAGAAGGACAGAGAAAGGCTGGAACAGCTGGAGAAGAAGTATAAGAGGAATGAGAATGTTCTAAACACTGCAACCTTTCCCATGGAGAATGAACAGATACAGGTATAATGAGAGACAAAATAGTATAAATCACAATTAAAGTACCGAATATATGTACATGCATAAACTTGCCTTTCTTTCTAGCTACCTCCACCTTACCCCATATTGAATGTGGTTACTCCCGGCTTCGACGAGAGGCCTCCTCTGGTACCGCCACGCAGGGAGAGCATGGCCAACCTTCCTGTTAAACCCGTAGTGCCCATCCACCTCGTTAGCACCACCAACCAATCCCACAAAGCCAGCTCCGTCCAACAGAAGATTCCCACCAAGCTGGCTGCCCAACCTAAAGGCAAGGAGAAGCACAGCAAGCCCAGGAACTCCCACCAGCGCACCAAGAGTGCAGGTATGAACTGTTTTACTAACTCCATTACATTAGTCTGTGAGCTGATGTTGTTTTGTGGGCAGTGATAAAGAGCTATCAGTAAAATTTAGGTGAATTTAATTTAACTTGAAAGTTTTTTTCACACTTTTAGCTGGCATAGAGGTGTCTCAGGTACTTCCCATCAAAGTTTCAGGGAAGGAAGGAGGCAGTTTAAGAGCCATGAGATCCAACAGTCCCCACCGGCTCCATCCAGGTAAAACTTCTTGATTCTGTGTCTCGCCTTAAGTTTAGCTTCTTGCTCTCATGGGATTGGTCTGTGTTTCTGATTAAAAAGTTCCTTTTTCTTTGTTTAAAGGGATAGTACGCCTAGACATTTAATTCAGTCATTTGCTCACCCTCATTTTAATTCAAACCTTTGATTTTTTGGGGTGGTAAATTATTTTTGGTGTGGTGAATTATCATTTATTCTGCCTTTTATTTTCTTTGTAGACTCTGTATCTTCATATTACTTCAAAGCAGTGCTATTTTAGTCATTTCACCATTAATACGCGTTTCTGTATTAGTAAATCTATTTCTGTGGTGTTCCTGTAGATATGTTTATCCATCCAGAGAAGTTATCCAGCTCCATACCCTCTCATTCAGGAAACGGCATCAGGAAACACCACAATCATAACGCACTCAGTACCCAGCCAGGACACTATAAAACCAAAGACAACGCAACTGCAGAAGACATATTTTACTTTTAATAACCCTGTGCAATATGCAAGAGTACAACATTGTTGCAGAGTGACTGTTATCACTCTAACATGACCTGCACTGACGTAAGTGCATTTAAAAAAAAAATGGAATCATGCAGATTTGAATCATAATTATGAAGTTGTTTTTGTTTTTACTATGATTTAAATTGAATTGGGAAAGGAAAAAAAGCATTCATTCACAGGGATAGTAAAAAAAAAAAAATGTTTTGGAGGATTCACTCCCAGAAGTACTTAGTTGAGATTTAGGCCTCTTTACTTTAAGTCTGTTTCCTAAAGGCTTTGTGATCTTAACATCCGACAGTCACAGTATATCAGTACAAAATCCAGTTCAGGTCCACATTATAAAAAAGGTCTTTGTCATAACGATTTTTGTTTTTAGTTATTTATTGTGATTTTAATTCAGGGATGTTTGAGCCCCACAAGTGTTGCTCTGGAAAGTCTTAGTGTTCTTCCTGGACTCTTTATAGGAGTCATGTAATCAAGAGCTTCTCTCAAAAAAAAGTGTTGACCTATTTAATGTATGGAATACGTTTAAAGTGTAAATTTCTTTCTGGAGTTTTTCTTCAGTTTCTGCACAGATTGTGGGATCTTTTACATTGTTTTGCTTCTGTTAACTGGAAAATGATGTTAAATTTGAGCAAAATTTTTTGTAGTGTTTTAGAAAAAATAGCCTTGTTTTTCTTGAGTTGGGGATACATTCTCATCACTACTAAATGTCAAAGGTACTGCTTATCTTTTTTAAGTTT
>NW_015518300.1:447-900 GCF_001515645.1 Sinocyclocheilus grahami | reverse complement strand
CTGGTTCTCACGTGTTCCATTTGCATTAGCTCAGTGGAAGACAGGATAGTCCGGGAATAACACCAAATATACTACTGTATGAGCGACATGAATTCAATTGTGTATGTTTTTGGTCACTGTATGGAAGAGTTTACAACATTACCACGTCACCACCTCGATGTACAAATCGGCAGTCCGCTATCATCAACTACTAAATTCAAATGTTTTTGGATCATAAAACAATCTGGTATTTTGAAGTGCAGACATAGAAACTAGAGAAATGCCCAAATGTTCTTTAAAAAATTTAATATTTTGTTGCTTCTGTGAACGCTACATTGATGGTTGATTGCCACAGAAAGGTTGTTTTCTCTGCTCATCTCTTCTGCTGTAATCTTTTCTTTGCTCTGACAAAGTAGTTTAGGTAAGTACTGATGCAGTTCCAATATAACTAAACTTCGTTGAGCCTAATTTAAC
>NW_015518300.1:0-300 GCF_001515645.1 Sinocyclocheilus grahami | reverse complement strand
AAATATAACAGTACTCCACTGTGATGCATTAGATCACAGTGATGAGTATTAGACCCAGTTCTTTTGAAAACTTAAAGTTGGTGCTTTTTTCTGAATAATGTTGTACAAGCCTGTTGAAAAAACCTGCATATCCTGGTTAGGTATGTTTTGAAGCATGGCTGCTGGTTTGAGATGGTCCTGAGCAGGAGCTAGTTGCTTAGGACCAGCTTAGAACCAGCACATGACAAGCTAAAGTCCAGCTTAAACCAGTTTATGACCAGTTTAAACCAGCAGCCATGCTTCAAAACATACCTAACCAGC
>NW_015518299.1:2325-3121 GCF_001515645.1 Sinocyclocheilus grahami | reverse complement strand
GTGTAACAGAAGATGTTTTGGAGTCCTAACAACATTGGAGCTCGTTGACTTTCATTGTATGGACAAAAAACACTGAGACATTTTTCAAAATATCTTATTTTGTGTTTTACAGAACTACTAAAGTCGTACAGATGGTAAGTAAATGATGACAGAATGTTCATTTTGATCAAATTGTTCCTTCGAAGCTCTGCATGGATGTAGCATCATGAAAAAGTAATTGTTTTTGGTTAGAAATTCAGCTGGTCTTGTGACCTTGTTATGCTTATTAACTTGTTTCTTATTGAATAAATCAAATTTAAAGGGATAGTTCACCCCAAAAAAAAACGAAAATTCTGTCATCATTTTCTCACCCTCAAGTTCTTCCAAACCTGTATGAATTTTTCTTCTTCTGTTGAACACAAAAGAAGATATTCTGGAGAAATTGGGTAACCAAACAGTTGCTGGCACCCATTGACTTCCGTATTTTTTTTTCCATACTATGGACGTCAGTGGGAACCAGCAAGTGTTTGGTTTCCCACATTCTTCAAACTTTAGGATGAGTAAATAATGACAGAGTTTTCATTTCTTCGTTTCTCAGCTCAAATTTCTAGATGTGTTAAAAGTGGAAAAAGTTGTTTTTTAAAACTCAGAATGGTGCTTTGTACCATTTGATACAGATTTCTTGCTAAACCTATAAACCTGCAAACTGCAGCTTTTAGACCAACCAAACTGAGCGTTTCATCCTATTTGTCATACAGTGTAAATGTCATGTTGGTTGGCCTAAATGTGAGGACTTAATGTCAGTTATTTATATGGT
>NW_015518299.1:0-1187 GCF_001515645.1 Sinocyclocheilus grahami | reverse complement strand
AAGATGTCACCCTAAGATTTTCTGTCTGTGGTCAAACAAAAATAGACGAAAGATCTATTTGAAGACACTACTTTAGTCTCAATTCGTTCATTCTTTGAAGTAACGGCTAGATTTGCTTTTTATTTTTCAAACTTTATACAAATTCAATATTTGTTTTAAGTTAGTCTGCTTTAGCCCCAGTACACACGAAAGTTTAAGATTTATAGAGTTAATATTTAGAATTTCATTTATTAGTATTTCATCAGTCTCATGACTAAATGTTGAAGGATAATCAATACAACCAAGATTTACTGAAACAATCATCAATGTTTAAATTTCACTTAACTAGTGCGTTGAGCATTTAATGAACTAATTTAAAAGCACTACATTGCGTTACACAGACCTTCACTTAATAAATAAAAAAATTTTATTACGCAGTTAAATATATAATTTTCTGTACACCAGATATTGTCATTAAAGTAATTTATTTTGGAAATTGCCACAATATTTAAATCTAAATCTATTTTTTTTAAACACAGACCTATTTATAACATGACACCATAAAACAGAGTAGATATAACATAGCAGGTGCTATAGAAATGTTTACATTCATATTTGGATACGGTTCATCTCGACTGAAACTCAAAGTAATATCTAATTCATTTCATAAAGTGATAATGGGGATTTTAGTGTTTCAACAGGAATACGCTGCCATGAACTTGCTCTGAGAATCTCTGACTTGCAAGATGAGAACACGTTTCCGTTTAGTATCCTGAGTTCGTATTTCATTTATTATCAAAAAAAAGAAAAAGCGTTATCCTTTTATTTGGGAAATGCATTTTTGCTCTCACAAAGGCTGCAAAATTTGGAGTCACTGATGCTGAATCAGAGCAGAGAGATATAGGAAAAATTATTTTAGACTCTTAAGAGAATCTGTGCTTCCCCTACTGAAATGCTATTTTTAATTATAAGCATAAATCAAAATTTGGTTACTAGTGCACAACATTCAATTCTCATTTAAATACATATATCATGCTGAGATTTAATATGCATCATGTCCCTGTATATATGGTTGTCATATTTTCCTCTCTCCATTTTAGGTCCTGCAGGACGATCATCCCTGTCGCTGGTTCTAGCTTTCTTTTTTCATTATGCCTCGTTCATTTCTGGTGAAAAAGAGCAGGAAGGGAGGCTTTCGTTCCTCTCTT
>NW_015518298.1:1732-3121 GCF_001515645.1 Sinocyclocheilus grahami | reverse complement strand
AGAATGAGTGATCTAGTATGTAAGGACCGGGAAACGTCCACACCCAATGTGTGCTTGAGCAAGATTGCCTCTCAAACATCTTTTTGGCATCCATCCTTTAGCTGACCGTCACACTATGGCTGTTATGTAGGCATGTATCATCAGCAAAAATACTTTAAAAATTCAACATGTTAACACATTTTAACGTCAATTTGTTTTTCATGTCACTCTGATGTTATACGTAAATATGTATGGTATATGGCATACATAATATGTCTCTTACTGATTATAATGTAAACTAATCAGCAGCATGATACTTTGACAGATGTAGACTAGAACATGATGGACTTAAGGTAAATTGTTTACTTGTGAGAAAGGGAAGACAAGTTATATAAAGGTGTGTTGCACCATTTCAAAAGCACTGTACATATACAGTCTCACATTCAAATGCAGTATCGCAGTATGGTTTTCACATGGAAGAATCCAATAGCTAATGTAAGCACATACATGCTTTTAAATATATTCATTTCAGACAGTTCATACTTTATAATTTTTTAAAAGATTTAAAATCCTATCCCGTCTAGATGTGTAAGGGGCATGTCTGAGTTGCAGCAGATGTCCAGGAAACAAGTTTCCACTGTGGGCGTACATCTCTTCCCCTTTTGAGCCCATTAGAGAGCGCAGGGTCTTGTTCCGTGTCAAGATTTTGTCATAGAACTCAAAGCCACCCTTTGCATAATCACTTGACAGACATGCTGCACGGTGGTCTGAGCTATAGTCCAACCACTGGCTCAGAGCATCAGAAGCCAGGATATAAGACACGACTCCTAAACCCACGGCAACCACATTAACACCAGCCCTGAAGATGATGGACCCAGCCTGGAGCCCAAAGATCTGCTTGAGGGCTACGCTATATATACAAGCCCATGCCAGACATGCTGGAGCCACTGCAGCGTGAAACAAGGGACCCCCAGCCCCCAGTCGGGCCACTTCTCGGGCTATAGCAAACTTCTGTGCCTCCGGAGAGAACACCAGGGAGTTTTTGAGAGCAACACCTGAATCACTGTCCCACTCCAACTCTTTGCCATTGAGGAGAATAGTGCGGTTGGTGATGCCTGATGGATCATCAGTGGTGCTGTTGAAGTTGGCTGGGATGCCTATCTGTGCTCCAGAGGGAAGCCATGGAACACCTGCCCCTACCGGGTGAAAGCCGAAGGCAGCAAATGCACTGAAGTTTTCAGGGAAGCTGACAGCAGAATCTTTCAGCACCTCTTGAAAGACGTTCTCAAGCTTCTCCGACAGGCTGGCGGGTTCTCCTTTGTGCCAGGCCTGGTACACTTTTCTGTATGTATAATCTGGGAAAACGTGATAGAAAATGTTGGCAGAAAATACCCCTCCACAGCCGACAAG
>NW_015518298.1:0-955 GCF_001515645.1 Sinocyclocheilus grahami | reverse complement strand
CAGTTGTTCAACTTTTGAAATGTGAAAATGCCAACCACTGCGCCCTTCTTTTTAATCATATTAAAAAGTTACAATTACATCTGTCAAATGTCGCCCTCTTAAGATAAATAGACAAAAACTAAAGTAATTTGTATTGTCCTTTCAAAAAAAATGTTTTCATCTCATTCATCATCATCTAAATCGTACAGGAATAAATTTAGCTGGCGCTTTAAAAGTGATGAGGAGGCTTCATACAGAGGATCAGTCCATTTGCTCTTGTGGGGAAGATTCTTCCGTTTATGTGACGATGTACGGGGTTTGAAGAAGACGGGGGTTTTAGCAAAAGTTCTGGGAATATATTCACGCTTGTTTGCATCAGATGTGTAATGCTGCAAGTTAAAAACACAGTGAAAGTACTATAAAAGTTGGCCAAAGAAACGCATCCACCCCGTCGAATCCATTCTATTTACAGCATCAGCAGTTGAGCTGTGAAGATTGTGGGCGGAGGAAAATGTCTTAATTTTTCATTTAAACTGAAGGGAAGACCCTGTGTTTACTAAGAGCCCGTTGCTTATTCTGGTCTCAAATACACAGGGATGTCGAGGAGGAGTCGGGGTTTTTGCACACTTGGTAAATCAACCAACACATCTCTGGTAAGTTTCCTGCCAGAGTTTGATGATGGTTTTTGATGATCATTGTCATTTAAATGATCAGTACTCAGAATCACAATCATGTGTGTCATTTCAGATATAAACCTTTCATGAATGTCAGTTTATACCCCTCGGATTCAGTTTGCCATTGTTTGTGATCATCATAAGTGATTATTAAATGAGATAATGTAACTGAATTGAATGACGCCCCATTCACACGGGGCGTCAGCGCTTTAACGCTTGACGGAGGGCGTTTCTGAAGCTTGGCGCTGACGCGACCCTCATAGTGACAACAGCCAATCACATTAGTCTTCTGGTGTTGCATG
>NW_015518297.1:1167-3121 GCF_001515645.1 Sinocyclocheilus grahami | reverse complement strand
GATGATTGAGAGATGAACAAATAAATGTTCCTCAAAAGCCTGATGTATAATATTTGATACTCAGAGTTTAACACGATATTTAAAAAATATATATATATGTAAGGATAATCAAGCAAACCTAAGTTGGTTCAGTTCAGTAGGTGTTCATTTTGAAATATTGCGAACAATGTACAAATATTCTTATGTTTACTTTATAAAAATCAGTACAATTTTCACAGCAAAAAGATGTGTACTGTGACCTGAAGTGGATGTTTTTAGAATGATAGAATTAAAGCTATCAGTTCGATGACTGAAGGCATGTAGTAGATTGTGTACAGCAGAACAGGACAACAGCACAGTGTTGATCATACTGATCATTAAAAGGCCTTTTAGACTATATTTGCATATCAATTATGATACAGTAGGCTTTATATGGTTAAAGTAAACTTCTAAAATGGACAGTACAGCCCCATGGCATCAATTGGATTTTGTTGCTTTTAGTCCATTTTTTGTTATCTCTATAGAGTACTTCTAAACTTGGCTTCGTGCATTTAATAAGATCATTCAAGTTTAAACAACATTGTATGTTTCCAGTATTAATACATTTCATTCCTTCACTAAACCTTGATGAGCATTGGGCTGAGCATGCGTCTGCATTTTTTACGAGCAGAAATTTACTTTACAGACCACCTGTGTGAGAAATTCATGCTAAACTGAGTGGTAACTGAAGGGCAACCTGCCCTGACAGGATTCCAGGAATCCTGCTTATCTGCTACTTGTATGTATAATTTTCTTGTGATGCAGCTTTGCAGATGAAAGGGAAATAGCCACTCTGCATGATCACAGGAGTGTGGAGAGCCTGATGAGCCTTGTGGTGCTCAGCATGAGAACTTGAGAAGCATAGTAGCAGGTGGAGAAGATGACAGTAGATGAGGTTAACTGCTTCCAGAAGCTTCTCAGCCTTTCTAACTATGAAAAATAAAGAGCCTTATCAATTTTCTTAAAGGCAATAAGAAAAACAGATGGCTGAGGGGCTAGAGAGAAGGTTGAAAAAGGTTGTGTAAATAACGTAAATCCACAGTTTTTGTGCAATAAATCTTATAACTGGACTTATAAATGTGAAAATGTTAATACAGTTCCTTTAAGGTTCAGAAGGTCACAATGATGTTTTTTCCAGAAACCTATGAAGAAAAGCTCCAGGAAAATTGTTATAGGCTACTCTAGCTTATCTCTCTCCGCTTGCATTTCAACCTTTCATGGCCTGGCTAAGAGCTTTAGCAAACTATTGCCTAGCAACTCAACTCAGCTGAATGCAATATTCTCTCTACCAAGGGCTGCGCTTTAAAAACTCATTTGAATTATAAAATAGACCATTTAAAAGGAAAAAGCATGCCATTATATGTGAACAGACCAGTGTTTGGTCACACCATTACAAAATAAAATAAACAGGCTACTATATATTATATTAAAGCCTCTGCTAAGAAAAAAGTCCATTATAATGTACAAAGGAATTGGCATTACACCATTGTTGACTATAACTAAAACCATAAAAAAGGTTACTTGAAATACTATGAATGTTAACTGATATATATATTTTAAAAAATTAAGCTTATTTTATTTCAGCTAGTTGCCACTGCGAGATTTCTCATTTTCATTTAGTTTAACTTTATGTACTAAAATAATTAAAACTTCAAGTGAAATAAAAATTAATAAACTTAACATTTTAAATAATAAAAAACAAAAATGAATAAAAAGGATTAAAACAAAATTACCAAAACTTCAACTAAAAAACTGAACAGAAAAAAAACGAATTAGAAATATGAATAAAAACTGTTATCATCTGAATGATACTGCAACAATAGTTGCACAGTATAACACTATGTAACACAGTATTTCAATCGATAACTGAGATGAAAGATGGCACCAGTAACATTTATATAAAGCACAAGAGAGCTTCAGTTACCCCATAAATAGC
>NW_015518297.1:0-493 GCF_001515645.1 Sinocyclocheilus grahami | reverse complement strand
TTTTTTTTTTAAACCTCATTTCTAGAGAGATTTTGCACATGATAGTTGCATCTACAAATGCAACACTTTTGTTGTGCCTCTGAGGTGGTTTAATTTAGCATTCTAAATAATAATCTTGGCTCCTGTGAGACTAGCTAATTGCAGCACAATGCGTAATCAACACCAACAACACAACCAAAACAACACAGGAGTATTATGTGTCTTGAAACGCAGCCCTATCCATGGGCTGTGCCATGCAAGGCTACATGGAGAATAACAATAGCAGACTGTTTGTCACTTGTCAGTGTGACAGTACCTGCTCTCCCAGGTGATTCATTCCTTGGACCATATTTTTCAGCCATTTCAGCAATAACCAGAGGCGAAAGTGGCAGAGAATGATGAAATAGGCTATGAGGCCTTCATATTTCTACAAACTTCGCAGTTCCAATATTGGTTGTACAGTGTATATAAAAATGTCTTAAAGGAATAGTTCATCCAAAAATGAAAATTTACT
>NW_015518296.1:2453-3122 GCF_001515645.1 Sinocyclocheilus grahami | reverse complement strand
TTGGTCATTTATTAAGATTTTACTCACAGTGTTGTCTCTTTAATAAACCAGTTTTCATGGCAGAGGAGGAGGTTTCTGTAAATGGAATTATATTGCAAAAAGTGAGTACATGGATTTACAGAGGCTCCCTGTTCTATCACCATAGATGCAGTACTATATCCCTGCCAACATTTCCTGAAATTTCTTACAAAAATAAAGTTACATTTCTAAAAAACCTAGGTTATGTGTGCTGTGTATGCTGGATTTAATTTTATCCATGTTGTTTTTATATATATCAAAGTAATTTTTTAAGTTTTGCGAAAACAAATGGATTTATTAACATGAATCAAATGTAAATCTTCAGTAAATAATAGGCTAAATATTAAAGAAATGTTTACCTCTAGATAGCAGAATTGTGCGAAAAATGGAATTGCTGTCTGTGGCATTGGTGCCTGAAGTAAGAGACACAATTAGACGTCATTGTTGTTTTATTTTAATATTGTTGTATAGTTTCTGTTAATGTGGAGAACAATAAGCAAAGAGATGCAAAGTGAAAAACTGGAAGAAAAAAAATACTCACAAGAACAATCGAGGTTCTTTGTGTATTTCTACAAGAGAATCAAAAAAGCATTCAATTTTTTTAATAAATACACTTAAAAATAAAGGTGCTTCACGATGCCATAGAAGAAC
>NW_015518296.1:0-1255 GCF_001515645.1 Sinocyclocheilus grahami | reverse complement strand
GGATGAATCTTCTCTCCGAATCCCAACACACGCTTCACCTGTGCGGCGACATTCCATAAATTAATCAAATCTCTAATTCCAGCATTAAAACTGGTTTTGCTTAGGCTTGTATGAATCGACAGGTTTGGTCACAATTAAAACCCCTGCTCAAATTAAGGTTTAGGCTATACGGTAGTTTATTCTCTGACAAAATGTAAGTATGTAAGTATTTTGAAATAAACACCTTTTAACACAAAAAGGTACGTCATATGAGAACTTTAATAACTCAAACCAAAATGGCTCATCATGCATGTTTTCCTTCTTTAGCGGCACTTATCAGTGCATATAATCATAGATACTATATATAATGCATTATCGTTGCCAGTGGAATTAAAATGCTAAGTTTGACCTTCAAGCGACTTTCCCTCATTAAAAGAAAGACACGGGAACAAAATGGCAAACAACAGAGTGGTCTGCATGATGAAACAGTTGTGCTTTCATTGGCAGGCAGAGGTTGAGTGAGCGGACTAAATGAGAGCGCCGGTCTTGTGCTATACAAAGTAACACCCACTGCGTGAAAGCAGAGAGAGAGGATGACTCAGAGACGGCCTTAGAGAGGAGGCCGTTTTCAAACAGAAGGGTTTTTATGCCACCTACCATTTAACTTTAGCCTAATATAATAATAATGGTCTTTAACCAGAACTATTGTTAGAAATTCAATCTTCGTCTCTCTCAGCCCTAGTATGACAGCGTCGACCAACCTTTGACAGCAATGTAACAAACGGGGTAAGGGATTTAATAGGAATTGGGCAGGTGGAACAGTGCCCCACCAAAATATTTGTCCACTAGAGAGAGCTCTTTATAAACTAAATCAATAATAAATTGTAATGCGCCACATATTTTTCGGTTTCTAAGTTGTAAAGTGAGCAGAATTTAAAATTTAGCGCATGGCTTGGGTAGACAGGTATTATCAAGAGGGCTAGACAGTGCCTGAGTCCTCAGACTGGCCGTAACCAGGGTTTGAAAATGAGCGAGGTCTGGGGTGGGGTGTTAAGAATTGGGCTATAACACCTACAAATTCAACTCGTTATATACACTAGACTGATTAAAAAAAAAATATAATAAATTCCAACAAAGTTTTTTCTTCTCTGTTTTCGGGGATGGACATTGTTAAACTAGCTACCTTATTTTTTAAATATTTTTTTAATATTTTACTGGGTGGATAATTTTATTATTTGTTTATTATTTATGCAACATAGGCAAGGCAAGGCAAGTT
>NW_015518295.1:2639-3122 GCF_001515645.1 Sinocyclocheilus grahami | reverse complement strand
GCATGTCAGTGCGAGGGAAGAAATGTCCATGCATAAATTCTAAACAAGGAATTAACGCAATTTTTATTGAAAAATGTGTCCAATATAAGATCAGGTTCATCATTTACAGAGTAAAACCGTAAGCTTTACAGTGTTTCAGTCACAGAGAACAATGTTTTAGGAGTTGCAAACTATCAAAAAATGTGAAGTAATCCAATCTTACACATCCGCAAATACTTGCAGAATATTTTTCAGATATTTTTCTAGTACAGTCATAAGTCCATATCTACAGCTGGCATAAATGTTTATTGTATATATTATAGTGTTTCCCTTCATGAAAGACTCTCTTGTCCTTCTCACACTTTCTGCATTCTTTTTGTCCCTCACAGACGGTCCAGATAATGATCGGTCTGCTGACTCTCCTGTTTGGCATTGTGTCTTCAGTTCATGCAGATCTTATCTTTGTCTATAGTGGTCTTCCTTACTGGGGATCTGTCATCGTAA
>NW_015518295.1:0-770 GCF_001515645.1 Sinocyclocheilus grahami | reverse complement strand
TGTAATTCTCTCTTCTTGTCGGACTAGTTCAGATAAACTGACGGCAGCGAGTCAGGACAACACTGTCTCAGTCCAGTAACTACTCCAAATCTTGTTTATTACACGTGCATAAATATTGTGTGGTTCTGTAACAAAATAAACAAATACAAAAAATTAGTGTATAAAAATATCACAACAGTTGCCTTAAATCAACTAGTAAACAGATTAATAACTACTGGAAGCTATTACACTGTAACACTGCGCTGCAGCTGGACTTCAAACGGCCTAAATTGTGCATAAAATGTAGAATACTTTCTACAACTACGTTACAATACAAATATTTTTTTGTGGTAATAAAAATCGACCTAAGCAAACAGTAGCCTTTAAAATGACTTAAAATACATATATAATAGCAATGAAACAATAATAATTAGTTCAAATAAAGTATCAAAAGCAAGTAATCATATGGTTTTATTGGATAAAACTGGTAAAATTGATGTATTATAGACAATATAACGAATGTACATTACGCATTATTACGAATGACTGCAGAGGCACTTTACTGCACGATCTAATCCTTGTTTAATATCGACTAAACAACATTTCATTCAAATGTCCACTTAATGTTTAATATTTGGCCATTTCTTTATGATAGATAAGCTACAGCCACTGTAATTTCTTTAATACGTTGACATCGAAACGTGTGAACTCAGAGCGAGTGTTTAAACGTTTATTTTGAAATCGCAATGAACAGTTCGCATATCGACAAGGATACTGATGTTTGCGTAGGT
>NW_015518294.1:1057-3123 GCF_001515645.1 Sinocyclocheilus grahami | reverse complement strand
TGCTACGTGTACTGCGTTAAGCTAACTGAGACTTGTTATAGCACTGATAAATGACTAAATGTAATGTAATGCAATGTAAGTCTAATTTTGGTTCACAGAAAATATTCAGCAACACTTGGTTTTTACCCAAAGAGGAAGTTGAGCCATGCGACTAGTGCAGAAGTAGGCGGAAGGGGAAAAAATAATAAAATGTATGCCACAAGAATAGCACTGCAGTTTTAGAAAATTAAGTGGTCTTCGGAAAACTGTTTCACTTCACTTTTGTACAATTTTAGACCGGAATCAGCAGAATGTCTAGATTTATGTTCTGCAAAAAATGTCTGAGTTAAAAATTTCATTCTTTGCTAAACAAAAAAAACAAGTAGGGCCAGTTTTCCTGCTACAGATTAGATCTTGACCAGATGCTTTCATTGTTATGACAATCCACGACCGTCACAGAAACCAGGTTTAATCTGAGTTAAAAAGCTCAGGCCATATGAAACTCAAAATTACTTGAAATGCTCTTTTTGCACTGTAGACATTTTAGGGGGCATATTCAGAATAGTGGTCAATCAATATGTTTTTCAGTGACCGACCGAAAACCAGGATGACAATAGTTTCCACCAAAATACCACAAAACAACATTTCACAGTACTTTCCATGGACAAAGTACAAAATAGGACCTGAAACGTCATTTTCTTTCTCAGCAAGTGGTCAGTGAAAGGAGCTGCTATATGGGTTTATAGTGTCTACAGTTTAACATTTATGTGGCTCTTTGTTTAGCAGTAAACATTAAATGAACAAAATATATGCATTTTTATTAAATAAAATAAACCTATGAATGAACATGGGTAAGACCCTTTTTTTTACTTACTAAATGAGACCTGATTCTATTCTCTGGTAATCAACAGCAGGCAACAGATGCTGATGCTTGCATTTAACCAAAATATTCTTTAGTCATATGGACCTGCAAAATATGTCATTTGTATTAGGTGTAACCTGACGAACAGAGTAAAAGTATCATTTTATAATCAATGTAAATGTAATTAAGTATTCAATTTCAATTGCACTTGAGTAAAGATTAATACTTAAGTATGCTAATAAAGTTTTTACCATTTTTATATCTAAAGTTTATATGCGTTCAACAGATGCTACATTGTATGATTTTAATTGTTAGTGGAGAAGGATAAGACCTCTTAAGTGGTACAGGCCAAACATACTTAATGCATTTAAAACGTGTTTATGCAAATGTTAATCTAGACTCATCATCACCTCTAACGCTTTAAAAAAGCTACCACAGTATATAGGTGGAAACGACGGTTACCATGGTAACGTGTTTTAAAGGGCCAGTCGCAAACTTTCCGTCGGCTCGTGGCTGCTCTCGTTTACCTTGACAGCAGATAAAGTAGTCGCACCATCCTCTTACCTAACAACAGCAGCCTGTGCGTTTGCTTGTACTCTCTCTTCTCCGCCTTCAGGCTCTTGTCAATGTTTCGACTCCGTTTGTTCTCCGCTTTGGCCCGCGCCCTCTCCTCCACCCGCCGCCGCTCTCTGAGCTGCGTGTCACAACTGTCCAAATGACCGGACTCGACATCGGTCCCGGGACTCGCACCGGTCCGTCCGCCGGTGTATGAGATCGCCGACTCTGATAACCTAGATCTGAAGCTGTGACACATCCCCATGGCCAGAGCTGGGATCGATCCTTAACATTCGAATGGAAAAGTCTTGCAGGATGTGAACACCATGATGATGATGATGATGGTTATCCAGGTCAGGTGGAGAGAAGGCTCGCTATCCCTTACAGCCTTATCGCTCAGGCTCTCCAAAGGTGTCAGTTAGCCTCATCGGGGTTTCCCTCAGTTTCTGACATTCACGAGTAGACAGGAGTGAACTTTGACCGGACACGCATAGCGTACTTTTCACTGTTTGTTATTCTTGCTCTACTATTTCTGGACGCCGCTCCAAGTCCCTCCTCGTCCGCCGGAGCTCTCGCCGCTCCGCTCGCGCTCTCTCTGGGGCTGACCTGAGATCAGCTCTGCTCCGGAACTTTTGCGCAGCGTTACATTTTCCCGAGCGGCAGGGGGAGG
>NW_015518294.1:0-1047 GCF_001515645.1 Sinocyclocheilus grahami | reverse complement strand
CACTCACTCCGTGACGTTGTTCAAATATTTGTGGCTTCACAAATTATCTTAACAGTTTAATTTCATTCATCTTGATGACATTCCATACATACAGAGACAAATATTGATGTTAATAAATAAATGTATTTACAGAAAAGTGATTATTTCGATTATTCCCCGTGGCGGTAATTTTATCCCGGTTGTTATTCATAGTGTTGTATAATGTTGTTGTTCATTGAATAAAAAAGGTCACCCCGTGACGTCACACGGAAAAAAAATAGCACCATTTTAATTTTGTAAACCAAGTATTCCTTTTATCTATTTATAGTTTTATTATATGATGGAAATTGATTCTGTTTTATGTTCAAATTAATTTAATATTATTTTACAGTGTAACTTGTTTATTATTGTAGACACCTTTTCTTTTCTTTTTTTGTACCTAGAGAGCGCACACAACTGTTTTAGAACCGAATCTGCTGCCATTCCAGCTTTTGGGGGTACAGGGTGCACAGAATATAACAGTTGCGATAATAATATCCTGTAGGTGGCGTTATTATACATTAACATGCAAGTTCAAGACAGACTTGACAGCTGCAGTTACTTGTAGATATATTGCGGTCTACCAGTAGCATCATCTTCATCCAAACTGAATGCACATTTGTTTGTTTTACTTTTTAAATCCTTATAATCAAAGATAGGTCACGATTTGAACCTGCATCTCCTTGCATTAGAATTTAGTTTTTACAAGTTATGTAAGAAAAAAAACTACAACGCTTTTATTTATTTATTTGGCATATATCACATGTAGGGTACATATGGGTATGACAGGGTAGAAAGTTAATATTTTCTGAACATTTTCTAGGGTATGACATGATATGAATTAAAAGGGTTGTAAAGATGTCACGCAGGCTATTAAATAAATGAAAAGGGAAGATGACTCTCTTGCCCTTTATCTTCTTTTGCTTTCCCCCTCTTGTCGCTATTTCTGTTTAATTTCCCCAAATAAAAGGACCTGAAATCATGAAAGCCCTCATTGTAACTGCAGATCTGACACAGTTTGTACAAAAA
>NW_015518293.1:1827-3123 GCF_001515645.1 Sinocyclocheilus grahami | reverse complement strand
TGTGTGTGTGTGTGTGTGTGTGTGTGTGTGTGTGTGTGTATGAAACATTTTAAACTTGTTAAAAGGGGGGAAATTACACAGCAGCCTTTATGGTTACAGAACCATATAACTGTCCCTGATGATTTCCTCTGCAAACTGGGAATGTTTCAAATTTGTATCTGTATTCTAATTTCATGAAAATTGCCAGTTGGCAATCAAGGATATTTTGAGATTATTTGGCTGATTTTATGCATTGATAAAATGTTATGTAAATATGCTTTATGTTGACTTTAAATCATTTTCTCTTCTCCTCTTCAGATCTGAGAAACTGTCAGAATGACTGACTCCAAGTATTTTACCACCAACAAAAAAGGCAAGTAAAGAACTTAAATGAGCAAATTTAGGCTATGGGATGGTAATAGGATTTAAGATTTAAATTATCTAAAATCCCTGAACAATTTACTCACATTGTCACATGTTATTTTAGACCATATATGTTCAGTTCTGATATTTGGTTCTAAGATTATGAATCATGAATCAGTTTAGTGGTCTAAATTTGGGTCTGATTCAAATTCTGATATAATAAAACAATTTTATAATGAATCAAGAAAATTACAACTGAACTCAGCTGCCAGTGATCATCATGCATTTTCATGTATGGAAAACCGCTTTACTTTTTGATAGCTTCATGGAAAAATAATTTATAATAAAACTTTACCTAAAGTTTCACTTATTAAGAAATAATTATGCAATTAGCAATGTCTTCAGATCCAATTCTATACTTTTGCATGAACCGAAGCGAGAACACCCATTATTTATAAGGTATTGTCTCTATTCCAGAATACTGTAAGTCTTGCATTGATTCAATCTTCCGCTTATTTTGTAGCTTATAGAAGATAATGAGTTTAAACCATCAGCATCAGATGACAAAGGCTTTATGTTTGGCGGCACATTTTGTGAATCAGGCTGGTTTTTGAAGTCCTTTTGAGAAAAGCACTGCACATGAGAAACAGATTCTCTAATGACATTTAATGGATATATAGACTTAATACATTTCTCATGAAATGATCAAACTGTTTGCTTGTGTTAAAAAAAATATTTTGTAAAAATTTGGACAGATTCCCCCAACCACCCACACGTAAAGACTCATTGGATCTGCACGAATCACATAGGCTAAAATACACATTTTGGCTTCAAAATGCAAAATTCACCAAAAGGCACTGACTTTAAAGCGCTATCAGTTTTGGTCCTGCAATAATCTTGGAATGTAACTAGGGCTGCACTATAAATCGCATGCGATATTTAATGCGCATCTTG
>NW_015518293.1:0-479 GCF_001515645.1 Sinocyclocheilus grahami | reverse complement strand
GAACCAAAAACTAACGTTAGGGGAACGTTCTGTGTTTGCTGGGACTCTACCCCCTTGGCCCAACGAAGGTATCCAATGGTGGCTGAAGGTGGTCTTTTCGGTATGCAAAGTAATTTAATTTAAAATAAGTTCTAATCCGACTCCGTTTTATTATGGCCTCGAATTTAGGTTAGAATGCAAATTATTGTTGATCATTCATATGATATTTTAACTAGACATCTGATTGTTCAACTCTTATTTTATACTTTACTCGTTCATTAGGAATCTATGTCACACAGTGTGTCTCACTTCGACCTCACGACCACAAACTCTCCAGTCTGATCATTAGTCAGCGGTTATGACTGATGTTTAATAGACTGCCTTATGCTTGTCAATCTTTAAATAGTGGTTCTGTTTAGCCCCCTACAGTCACCTATGTAATAACTTAGTTAAAACTCAAACAAAATCAGAGGTTATGGCTAGCACTATGAAATATGCTA
>NW_015518292.1:2692-3123 GCF_001515645.1 Sinocyclocheilus grahami | reverse complement strand
GGGTCAAAACAACCCAATAGCTAGGTTTGTCCCTTTTTAACCCAGAGCTGGGTTATATTTAACACAGCATTTTTTAGAGTGTACTTACTCAAAATGGCTCCAAAAATAAATAAATAAATAAAATCACCATAAAAGTAGTCGATACAATTATTCCGTTTATTCAAACTTAGCAAACAAAGTTTTTATTTTTAGGCAAACTAGTCCTTTTGACCAAGTCCAATAAGTCAAATTATATAAAACACTGAAGTAAAATCACTTCATTGTGTTTTAAAGCATGTTTTTACCTGCATTGCCTATCTAAAAGTGGTTTAAAGGCTTCTTCCTTTCTGAGCAAAAATCTGATTATTGATTGAAAAAATTTATTTTCTTGCAGCTTTTCAGTTGATTGTCAAGATCTGTTTGGCAGAAGCAGATGAACGTTGATTGTACCG
>NW_015518292.1:0-2649 GCF_001515645.1 Sinocyclocheilus grahami | reverse complement strand
TTGGGACGGAGGAGAGGAGACTGTAGTCAGATGAAAGCAGAAGAGAGAGCGAGAGGACCAATGAAGCTCAAAGCCTGAAACACATGAAACAACAACAAAGACACAAACCCGTTCCGGAGGGAGCGCAAACTTTCCTGACTGCAATCACGCCTCATTGTTGGTATTCTGAAACTCTTGATTTATCTCCAAGATGTTTATGTTGGTTGTGTTTGTGTTCGGTGAGGTTATGGAAGAGATGATAAAGTGAAGTGGAGAGGGTTATTCTACGGTAATGATCACGTTACTGTATGTACGATAACCGTGCATTCTCACCATTAATACACGGTAACTTAACATATAAATGCACATAAATATTGATGCCAGTTAAAAAGACTTATTTAGGTGAGAAAAAGGGATTATTTAAAATCATTATGTGCGGATATTTGAGCACAAAATGCATTTCAATTACTTGAATTCTTTTAAAATGTTATCAGTTGCTTTGATTACAAATAAATCAGGTGAAGTTTAAATAATGTCAAAAAATCTTTTTTATGGATGAATCTCAGGAAAACTGTAGAGAAAGTTATGAATATAATAATACATAATGAATTATGAATAATGTTCTCTTTTTTAATTTTAGGATGAAATATGACCTGTTTTTTAAATATAATATGTTATTTATTTTTAAATTAGGAAATAGGCATAAGTGATGCTTGTTTTAGGATCATTAAGGCCTTTTGCATTTTGAAATATTTTCACTGTAAAATATAATCTTATTTCTCTTTTTTTAATTTCAGGATGAAATATGACCCATTATTAATGGGTGTAAGTTTTATAAAAACTCAGCAGGTCTTGTTCCTTGTCTGTAAGTAATTGTAAAAAGCGAGAGGTTTTATCTTTATCTTTCTGGTTTGCAAATATATGAATATATTCACCATGCATTACACACAAGTTTTTATTATTATTATTATTATTATTATTGTAAGACGACTTAAAGAATTTAATAATTATATTGGAATCTATATAAAGTTTCAGTAGATTTGAAACTTTATTCAATTATCCTACATCATAAATGTATTAATTCATCCAGTTGACACTCCAATTACCAAGATGAAATCTTAATAATGCGGTGTTAATACATATTGATGTTATAAGAGTAAATATTTAACAACATTGAAAGTGACACGTTTGCTAAACATACTCAGTTTTTTGGCTCTCTTAGTCTGCTCTCTTATTTCACAAGTTACTCACGTGATGTAATTAGTGAACCAGAACAGATTGTGAATCCCAGCTAGCAAACATTTTCTAATGTTCCCTTTAAGTAATGAAAATGTTATTTCTGAATGTTCTCTGAAAGTTCAATTCTTTAAATGTCTTAAAAACTTGGAGGAACATTTGCGAGAATGTTAGCCAAAACACAACTAAGCCTTTAGTGATAATGCGAATGACACCGAGTCATTTAGTTCTGTTACAAATATAAAAATGCTGGATTTACATTGTAAACAAACATCGAGCAGAAGACTGGAACACTTGAGGCTGAAATATTTCTGATCAGTTAGATCAGAAGCTTTTATTAGCGTGTGTAAGAGGAGGACTGTGTAATTAATGATATGTTAATTAAGATCCCAGCTAACAAAAATACGTTCTAAGAATGTTTTGATAACACTACCATTAAGTTATGAAAGCATTGTTTCTGAATATTTTTTTTAAATGTATCTTCTTGGTAAAAACTTTCCATTGGATCATTTTGAAAATGTTACAACATTACATTTGAATATACTTTCAACATTTAAAACCCCTTTTAAAGAATGTTTCTTCTTGGTTAAGAGAACGTTACTTAAAAATTCCATTGGATCATTTTGCATTTACGTAACGAGAACATTACATTTGAATGTTCTTTTAATGTTTTTTAACACCGATTTTTTAAAATACATTTAAAGAAATTTTTTCTTGGTAATGCGGACATTACAGGAGCATTTATCATATTAAAACTGCTATGAAAATGTTGTTTATAAATGTCCAGTAAAGTTTCTTTAGGGTTATGTGAATGTTAGCGGAAGTCCATTCTGTCATTTTGAAAATGCATAATGGTCAAAAAATGTTTTCTCCCAATATTATGTATAATAGAACAGCTACGTATAATATTCCAAGAATTTAAGAACATTTTATATTAAGATTATAAGAACATAAATATAGACATTCAATGAATATTTTCGCATTGTTTTCTTCTAACATACAAAAACATTCAGTAAATATTAATCAAAATCATAAGAGCAATGTTCTAGGAATGTTATGAGAACGCATATCAAATATTAAGAACGTTCTATCCTAACCTTCACGTGATCTTTAATAAACGTTATGGGAACGTTCTCTGTTGCTTTCAGCATTTTATTTGCGTCTACAGGTTTCTGTTTACATAGTGTTGGCTATAATTGTGTGTGTTTGAATGCAGTGATGAATCAAAGCCTTAATATGAATCTATAAACAACAATTAGTCCTAATGAGGGGGTTTGAAGCATATGCACGCATTTAAAGTCACTTGGCGCTCAAAAAGAAGCTTCGGAGCTGAAGTGGAAAGCATGGTTGGTAATGTTTAATGATAGTGCATGTGTTAGATGTTGTGCGGATCTGTAATCTGTGAGCAAACAGCATCTGCACTGCAGGCCAGAG
>NW_015518291.1:2280-3123 GCF_001515645.1 Sinocyclocheilus grahami | reverse complement strand
GTGATTAATCGCGATTAATCGTTTGACAGCACTATATATATATATTCATGCATCAGTGTTTCTAATACTTTAAATGCTTTACAGAACAGGACACCAAAGTTTATCATGAAAGTCATGAAAAGCATTGAATCAGTTTGATCTTAAGAAATGGCGAGAAGAATAAAGAATATAAATATAGCGCGAGAGGCAGCATCTGGTGAACCCACGACTGAAGCGTATGAATAGATCAGTCATTTAAAGGTCAATGGAAATGGCTTCTCTATTGAATCAGTGATTTGATAACCAAAGCGAGACCCTTATTCGGTGGTCATAATCCAGTGAAGGATTTGGGTATAAAATCTGATGATATTGTAGCTAGAATTGCTTTCAGATGCTGATAGGATGCAAAAAGAAAAGATGGATGCGGTGTTTATAAACAGTGTTTGCACAGATTCTGTGACAGTGTCATGTATATTATTTAGCATACACAACTCATGTCTATGGGCGCCTGTCTGATACAACAGAATCTGTTCTGTTCTGTTCTGATGCAACAGAAAACGCAATGTAGATGCAATGTAGATAAATGCATAAATGCAATGAGAAACGTCTGAGCATTTAGTGTGCATCATGCATATCTCTTTTGCAGCGTTCATGCAAATGAATGCTCATTCCAGTCTTTATTTTATTCTCAACACGCATATCTAAATCTAAAATGATGTGCAGTGCAAAAACTTCTTTTGGTGTTTTATATTGTACCATGAGCAGCTTCGCTGATTCTCCGCCGGTGATGATGATGTGTGTAGTTTCAGGCCGAATCAGTATGGTAATGTGGCATTTTACTCTGGTGCGCTGAACCACAGCTGC
>NW_015518291.1:0-1467 GCF_001515645.1 Sinocyclocheilus grahami | reverse complement strand
AAACTGAAGCTTTTTTGCTCTGAAATGCTGCTGGATGTCATTTGTCTTATTTCTGAGCCAGAAAGAAATGGTAAAAATGACACATTCTGTTGGGTTAAGCCTGTGTTTTTTAACATTCACAGTGAGCTGGTGTGGATTGAAAGGCCTGTGTAAATGAATTGGTTTGAATGATGCATTCAGCGGCGTCTGTGCGGTAAGTGATCTTGTCTAAAAGCAATCACAACGCTTTTAATGCTCAATTTGAGTGGCTCGTCCTACATCACCGGGGAAGGTGCGCGCCAAGGCGACTGAGATATAACAGTGATTTTTCATCACAATAAAGCAAATACAACCTCAACACACAAAACATCCAAGATTGTTGCATTTCATGGAGTACTGGGAACATCAACTAACGATGGCGTTTGGATTTAATCCACAATGCACTCATCATCCTGACGTTTATTGACCATGATAAAAATGGCAAATCAAACTGATTAGCATATTGCATTTTCTCTGTGTGACACGTCCGTTATGCCTTTACCTGCTGGCTAATGGTGATGCCAAGCAGCTTCCAGAATGGAATAGAGATTAATGTGCAGTGCATGAATTAGACGGATCACATTAATACATTACAAAGAGTTCCCTCACTGCACTTTTGGGGCCGATGAGCAATTAGCATATCATCGTATGAGTTTATATCACGTTGACCCATTCATTTCCATGCTATAATAATGCCGTTTCTAAAAGAGTCGGAGCTAAACATGACGTAAGAGTACAGCGGGGCAAAACGTGCATTTGATTTTATTTTCCTCTAGATTTAGCACAAACTCTCGTGGAAATGAGTTGCATCTCTGGAGCGATCATGGGCAGTAACGCCCATGTAAGTTGATTTTGCACTCATTTGATCTAATATTTAATGTTTTCAAAAGTGTCTTAGATTTATGTGGCATATAAGAATCAATAAAATTACTGAATATATTTTGAGACAAAATTTTTTTTTTTTTAAACTGAAGAATATGTATGGTATTTGGGGTAGAAAAAACAAAAAAAGCCCCCCCGCTGTTGCGTTAAATAAACAATAATTAACATGATAACAAATATCCAGCTTTTCCATTTGTTGACATAGTTGGATTCAAAGGGTTAATATCATTATTAATTTGAGTGTCCACCTTAGTGCTATTATTAGACCATATTTATAATAGTATTTTATATTATATTTTAAAATATGATTTTTATCATATCATGATATTATAAAATATATTTATTGTTACTGTAAAGCCATATTAAATTATAATGGGATCTTCTTCATGCAGTGTAAAAAGCTTTCAGAATCTTTACCTTTTTTCTGTATTTTAAACCGAACATTTTATTGACAGTGCATTTATTGAACAAAAAAAATATTTTATTTATCAAAATAAACAGAAAAAGTTGTGATAGCTTTGAACAATGATTGCCTTTGACATTAAGCAAAACATGAATAAACATTTT
>NW_015518290.1:1830-3123 GCF_001515645.1 Sinocyclocheilus grahami | reverse complement strand
TCCTATCCTAACAAACCATACATCAATGGAAAGATTATTTATTCTGAAAAATTGGCACTTAAGACTGGTTTTGTGCTCCAGGGTCACACGTAGGTTATGTAGAAGCATTGTCTGAATTTGACCTGAAATACTGTATCTTGTAGACTTGATGCATTGTAACATTATTTGTGTGCAGTCTGTCCCCTGATGACTGGAGTAATATTGACTGTGCTTGTGTTTGTCAGATGGCGTCGGAGAGGGAAGGCAGCAGCAGCGGCGGCTCCGGCTCCGGAGGAGAAACGGGAGAGAAGAAGGAGGGCCAGCAGTAAAGCCTGAGCGTTTGATATGGACTGAATGGTTTGGGAACATGATTGTGTTTCCCTGAGCGGCGCATACACCTTATTTTCACACATACTGTGTTTTTGGCTACAAAACAATATCGTCACGGCTCCTCAGCCACCTCCCTTAATGTCTAGGAGTTCAAATTCATTCATTGTGTCTGCTGGAAATAATCTGCATCGGTCTTGAAGCGAACTGTGCAAGCGTTTGATCTGGGGTTTAAGGTGAGCGTGTGCCTCGAGCCATTCAGACATGCATTCCTGCCTGCGGGCACCGTGTGGTGTGACATTCGATAAGTGTGTTTTTTTTGTTGTTTTTTTTTTTGGGAAGGAATGAGGCTGAATGTGTGGCTGAACGGCTTCAGGATGTCTATATATGCAGCGAGTGTTTATAAAAGCAGGACTTCTTTGTTTCAAGACACCGATGTTTCCTATTTAAATGACATAGTATCTGTTCTGTCCATCTTGTAAGCTTGTGCACATGTTTGCGCTGAGAGGATGAAATTATGAAAGATAAATCAACAATATGATGTGGAATTGATTATAATTTGGCTGATCGTACCAGCATTGGGAATCAAGCAGGTTTATATAGAGCGCACCTCTACAACAATACGGCTCCGTGTCCTTGTTTAAAGTACACTGTACAGGGCAGGTGAGGTGAATTAATCTGATCTACCTTTACTAGTGATTTCAGCTGGCTTTATTTAAATCAGTGATGTTATGATTGTCTCATAACAATCCCAATCTCCTCTCTGCTTTTCTTTTTCTGCCTCTCTGTGCAAAGGCCGATGTCTGTTGAAGATGTGAAATGTTGGAATCTAATGATTTAATGGGCTTAAAGAGAGTAAAGTTCCAGTGCAGTCTTTTATAATAAAATTGTGTTTGAACTCATATGTGTGTTTTCCAGGTGAACTCTGTTTTGAGTGTCTCCGTGTCGGAGGATCTCCAGGATCATAACTGCATTTCTTCTGCTTCT
>NW_015518290.1:466-973 GCF_001515645.1 Sinocyclocheilus grahami | reverse complement strand
TTATTATTATTATTATTATTATTATATGAAAAGTGCGTTCGTGGCGTGACTGTTTTACATACATTAGCAAAGCATCCTTACACGCACTACAGTAACGTTAGTGAAACCAAAAACAGTGTTACCCGTAACAACGATAAGAACCGTAATTGCAATGTACAGTAAACTACTGATTATAGTAATGTTTTGATGATTATAACGGGTAAGTTGTGCTTCAGCGTCGTGTGAAGTGTAGACGGGTGTTTGGACAGTCGCCGCTAATAGCAGCTAAGCAGTGGCAGTCTGAAAAGGCTGTTTCCATAATTAAGTACCTTGTTAAATTACATAAACACATCGTTAATAGCATGTGTTATGTTAAGTAAAGGACTTAAATATGAATACGAGACTTGTTGTCTAACTTATGAAGTGTTTGATAGCTAATCTAGCGGCTAGCTTTAGCAGCTTCCGCAATAACAGAGATTGTGACACTGCACTCACCTGAGGGTTTTCAGAAATCGCTATGATATGCTG
>NW_015518290.1:0-403 GCF_001515645.1 Sinocyclocheilus grahami | reverse complement strand
TTTATTATCAGTGCTGGAAACAGTTGTGCTGCTTCATATTTGTTTGGAACCCGTGATACTTTTTTCTTTGAATGGGAATTCTTTGATGAATGGGAAGTTAAAAAGAACAGCATTTAATTTAAAAAAGAAAAAAAGTCATTATTTTCAGAAATTAATGCTTTTATTCAGCAAGGATATGTTAAATTGAGAAAAAGTGATAATAAAGACTTGGCATATATTGTTAGAAAAGATTTCTATTTTAAATAAGCACTGTATTTATTTTATACATCAAAGAATCCTGGACAAAAGTATCACAGGTTCCATAAGAAATACAATTAAATATTAAGCAGCGCAACAGTTTCCAGCACTGATAATAAATCATATCAGAATGATTTCTGAAGATCACGTGACACTGAAGACTGGA
>NW_015518289.1:2896-3125 GCF_001515645.1 Sinocyclocheilus grahami | reverse complement strand
TTGTATGCATGTATATGCACGTGTGTGTTAGGATGCATTTGGGCTTCAAGACTCTGGGCTGATGGGCTTTAGTCAAGGGTAATTGTTTGCCTCAGTAATTCTATCAGATCTGCTCGTTTTGGACGCTCACTGTTGAAAAGACCAGACTTTTGGTTGCTGGTCTGCTGCGTGAGGTGCTGGGTTCTCATTCGTTCTCAGCAGTGTTCATTTCATTGAAGAAGAATTTTCG
>NW_015518289.1:0-1157 GCF_001515645.1 Sinocyclocheilus grahami | reverse complement strand
TGTCAGAGTGAATGTGCTGTGGTTTTTGCAGGGCGATAAGCTCGAGCGGCGGGTGAGTATTTGAGCGTGGACGGTTTCATGTGATGGTGTGGCTTGGCCATGTTTTGGTTCAGCAGGTGTTGTGTGTTCCTCCTGTTTGCTGTGCTCTTACTGACCCTGCAGCGCTGGCTTGGACCGCATGCTCTGCTCTTTCAGGCTTGTTCTGGAAGATACAGATGTTTCGGACTCGATGTGTGAAATCTGTCATTCACCCTCTTCTCCGGTGGCTGCAGTCCAATGAGTTCATGACCGTAAATCCTCACTCAGAACTAATATTTCCCATTGCTTTTTCTGCTGCACAGTGTTTTGCTCTTTGCAAATAGTTTTTCTAAACGCGTTGATGATCTCGTGTCAGTTTTTCAGTGCTTAACTCTCTCCCGGCATCTGTTACTGCAGCTCAACCCTGAGAAAATCACTTAAAATTCCCAGCAGATTGACTTTTTGTCAACCTCTAAAACCCTTGCAGACGCTGCTGCTTTGAAAAACTGTAGAAAAGTTGAAGGATGTTTTGAACGATGAAACCTTCTGCATAGTGTTTGATCGGAAATGTTCACGCACCCTTTTTTTGAGTTTACTAATCACAGATATGCAGCGGTAGAAGATGGATTGGGTTTTTAGGTCACTTGAAATGAAATTGGAAATTCATTCTAATAAACAGCACACACTCTGCTCTCTCTGTCTGTTCTTGTGTAGTCTGAAGCATCTCATAGATGTTGAACACTCTTAACAACAAAGTTTATACTTCTCATGAATGAACAATTCTCGTATGAAATAGTATTTTGTGAGATCGACTGTCTAATTGTAAGCAAAACAGGTCAAAGACAAGGGTTCGCCGGGCTCGGTACAGCTCTAACTCCAAAACCAACCCTCTGCAGGCTTGCCGTTTATTGTTTTTCTAAAGAAATTATCAAATATGATTTGGAAGAGCTTGGGAATACTGTCTAAAATGACAGATGTTTTGCAGTGTCGTGTGACTTTCTGGCAGTAGTTTCTTCATCAGCTTATTTGCTCGTTTCTTAGATGTTAAAGCTGTATCTCAGTATAGACGTGTGTGGCAGCACGAGTGTTTGATTGAGACGGTGTAATTGTGTGTGTGTGTGTGTGTGTGTGTGTGTGTG
>NW_015518288.1:1750-3125 GCF_001515645.1 Sinocyclocheilus grahami | reverse complement strand
CTTTGTATGTTATAGACGCCTGAATAATACAATCTGTAGATAGCCTAATTAAACCACAATACATCGATTTCTTTTGAGTTTTCTGTTTAACCTATATTTAGCCTTTTATCAATGGTAAGGCCACATAGCATATCTCTGCTTTTACTTTTGTCCTTAATCACACTATGCGTACACATTTGGTAATTCAAACTTGTTTAAATGAGTTGTTTTTGATGTGGTAGTTCTAATGATAGTCATTTTGTTTTCAAACGTTAGACGACAATTAATTAATTTTAAAGGGTTGTTTTCTTCTTTAGATTTTCTGCACGATTCTCAGCTACGTTTCCTCTAAAACATGAAAACAACAAAGAACTATAGGGCATGAAGATTTTGCAATTAAAACATCCTTCGAAATAACTTATTTTATTGACAATTTCGTTTATAAATCTAATTTATAATTAACTATCTTCTCTTCGTTCTGTGAATTTTATTGTTGGTTAATTGTAGGCTACTTTTCAGCCAATAATCACTGAGGAAAATGTCATTAGTCTGCTCGTGTCCAAAATCATCACACGCCATGTATTTTCAGAAAACACTAAGAAAACACTATTATTTCATTCTAGAGACAAGGCGCTGAATCAGATTTTCCACTTTATTTATTTTGCTGTATTTTTTATTTTTTCATTTAACATTCAAAGGCCGCGATCCATAGCCTACTGGTCTGAGCGAATCCAAGTCGTTATCCTTTACGGCTGCAGGTGATCTGGTTCTACCGCTCAGTATTGTCAACAGGCCTCCCGAGGCCTCCTTCGTGCTGCCGGCGTTTATAATGATTTGATTTATTCGTTGTAGATTCAGAGGCCAGCCCGGGCTCTGACGGCGAGGGTCTGGCGGAGAGGACGTCCTGCTCGTTCGGCTCCCCGGCGGACCTGACCCCTACCCCCTGCGACCCTTCACCCTCAGCCTCTATGGAGGAGATCCAGGTGGAGCTGCAGTGCGCTGACCTGTGGAAACGCTTCCACGACATTGGCACAGAAATGATCATCACAAAGGCAGGAAGGTAAACCTTTTATAAAATTAAAAAAATCGAATTTATGGGGGAGAGGTTCAACATTGGATCAGACAGTGGGCAGCAGGCCTATATATTTAAAATATCTAAATATGTCTGTTATAGCTATGTTTAACCAAATGTAAACAAATATATATAATCGCGTGGAATGTGGAATCAGACATCTTAAAGATACATATATGAAACAATCATGTCCGACTATTTAAAAAAGCACATGAAGATATGAACTTTGGATACACCAACGTCTTTTTTGCATTTAGAGTTTAAGGTTTGCAATAGGCCTACAATAAAAGTATAATTAAAATTTATACATAAGTATTTGGCATA
>NW_015518288.1:0-807 GCF_001515645.1 Sinocyclocheilus grahami | reverse complement strand
ATTTCCGTGCCATTTTTACACTTTACGATCAAACCAACATGAAAACATGTCTCCATTTATTGGTGTAATTCCTTGTCTTGAAGAATTATTGTAGTGAAGAGTTATTAGACATTATAAAGGTTTGCTCAAACTATTAAAATTTCTCACTCAAATTTATTTCTTGCACCTATACTACATTATGTTTTCATCATCAATAGACCCTTTCTTCTGATTCTTCGCACTGCTGCAATAAATCCAGAGTGTAGCAATTTTTCGTTGGAAAAGTAAACAATTTTGTTTTCACCAGAACCCTTTATCAAGCAAAGTAACGCGTGTCCAAACTGTTTGACAAGTTATACTCTATAGGCTCTTCTTTTGTATGATTTGTCAAAAATAGAGACTGAATTAGTAATTACTATGATTTTATGGTGAAACTTCATGAATAGCCGCGTGTATTTTATGCCCCTGCTACTAATAACCCTATAAATTTAGAGGTGCACTGAACGGGGTGAGCGACCAGACACTTTTCTCTCATTATGAACAAGAGATTTATGACGTTTAAATGAAAAGACAAAGAAGTTGCTTTTGAAGTGTAAAATGAGGAATTAGCCCAAAAAAAGTCTTGTTAGACATGAGCCACGTTTTTAAACATGGCCCCTTTGTTCAGTTTATTTAGTTTGTTTGAGCTATTTTATAGACATTTTAAGTCTGCTTTTCTAGCCTTTACATAGTTTCTTTATATATATATATATATAAATCTATATATAGCTTTTTATCATAATTGACAATTTTAATACTTTCAAAGATGCACAATTATTTTATTATTTT
>NW_015518287.1:0-3126 GCF_001515645.1 Sinocyclocheilus grahami | reverse complement strand
CAAGATATATTAAAATGTAAAACATGAAATAATAATCAGAAAAAAACGTACTGTTTGAAATGAACAGTTTATTGAACCTTTAGATAAAATATAAAAAAAATGTTTTTGCATATATACTTAATGTTTTTTTTGTATCATATTTGATACACCACCATACTTGTATGGCCCATGATATAGTAGGATATGAAGCTTACACTCAAGGAGGGGGAAAAAACAGCTGTTTTATTTAGATTTCCAAATTGAGCAAAAATATGTATAAAAAATTGTATAATGGTACACTTTAGTGGATTATTAGATAAAGTGCATGTAATATCAGTTGTTATTCTGTATCACTGAATATGTCTAAGTAAGATGCATGTGAACACTTAGTTTTACGATCAGAGCTCCATAGCAAAACATATAATGCAATGCACAATTTTCAATAGCCTCTGTTTGTCACATTTGAATATGATTTTTCAAAAAAATCATGTATGAATAATCAGTCAATTAAGCTAAGAAAATGTTAATCTTGAAATATTTATAACGTTATAAAAGTTATTTTTATATATACTTCATAAACATCATTAAAGATTTTAGCAGAAATACATGTACCACAACCTAAAGGTGGGTGTTTTTAGAATTATACTAAAAGGCCTTTTATTTGATTAAAAAGTAAGGACTTTTAATCGGTGGCAGAAAGCATGTACCAGGTTTTTCTGCAAAATTTTGATAATGTCGATAATAGAAATGAATGCATCAAATACGATACAGTAGGCTTTATAGGGTTGCATCGATATATTTGGATTTCCAGCTCTTGAAGATGTTTAGATATGACCTACTCATGATGTGAAGTGCACATTTCATTTTATTTACATATTTGATTTTTGTAGATTGTAGGATCCGAGGTGGAGTTGAGGGAATCCATATAATTCAGAACAGGAACGGCAAATCGATGGGACAGGCGTTTATTGAGCTGGAGCACGAGGAGGATGTTTGCAAAGCATTGGATCTGCACAAACATTACCTGGGACAACGCTTTGTTGAAGGTAAGCAGTATTCTTTGTGTTTATCACATGCCAGATTGTTCACAGTGCTCATATTTAGTGATGTTATGTGTTTCAGTGTATGAGGTAACAAACAAAGATGCTGAAGCCATATTAAAGGCTACACAGCAGTTTACAGAGACAGATGGAGTGGTGCGACTCAGAGGGCTTCCCTTCAGCTGCTCTGAGAAAGACATCGTTCAGTTTTTCTCTGGTGAGATCCTTAAAAATTTGACATTTGAATGTCATTGCACTGATAAAAGCCATATGCTTCATTTGAGTGCTTTAATATTCTCAAAACAGAGTTGGAGATTGTGGAAGATGGAGTTACAATAGTCCTGGACAGGAGAGGAAGAAACTCAGGCGATGCCTTCGTGCAGTTCGCCACCAAGGAAGTGGCTGAAGAGGCCCTAAAGAAAGACAGAGAAGTCATGGGAAACAGGTTGGTATTTCATCAAGTAATACTTGACACAAAAGAAATGTTTTTCAGGAACATAAATGTGTTTTTAGGTTATTTTTTTCATGCACTTCTTTGANGATTTTGAGTTTTCATAATGTGTGGTTTCAGACTAAATATTTTGTGCTTATTTTATTGCAGTTCATCTATTTGCGTATATATATATATATATTATATATATATATATATTTCAATTACGTTACACATCTTTAAAGCATTTATATTACATTATATTCTGAAGCTTTTTACTGAGGCGTTTGTTCATATATCATTTGCCTGATTTTATACATTCAACATTGTATAAATAATTAGATAATGGATCATTTGCATATTTAAACATACTATTTCAGAAACCTATAATACAAATGTGTTTGCAATTCTTAATGTAAGTCAATCTTCTAGGGAAGTATGGTGGTATCTATTAGTTATATTTTAGTTACATCACCTGGGGTGCCTTGCCTCTGTTCAATACCAAAAGATTTAAAATCAAAGATGTTCTTTAACATTTCAGATCCGTGTTCACAAAGGGCTGTTTTGTCCTCATATGCAGGTATATTGAGATTTTCCCCAGCAGGAAAAGTGAGATCCAAATCCAGTATGGAAGAAGGCGAAATGAGACGTCATCTTTCACACCAGGAGCTGAGGACACGCCACGCACAATGAAAGCAGGTGTTTATTACAGTGTCCCTTTACAACCAGGCTTAATACAAATGTTGTATACTGTGTGCAGTCCGAAACATCTGTATTTTTGTGGACAGCAAACAGTAGCTCTATATCAACAACACACAACTTCATTCACATGAGAGGTCTGCCATATGATGCCACAGGAGAAGACATTGTCAAGGTAAAGTTTTATATTCAATTTATTCTATTTAATATACAGCATTATTTTTGATTGTTTGTGTCAATAACTCCTTAAGACCTTAATTGATCTTGCCCAGTGTATAATCTACACCAAATGACTGAGGTGTAATTTCTGTTCTAGTTTTTCGTTCCTATCAGACTGGTGAAGGTTCTTGTAGAGTACGGCCCTGACGGACGACCCACCGGTGAGGCAGATGCCTACTTCAGAACACATCAAGATGCCGTTTTAGCCATGTCCAAAGACCGAGAGTATATAAGTAAGCAATATGTGTGTTCATCTGAAATAACCCAAATGTGGTCCAAAATGTTAAATACAAACATGATGACTAACCTGGCTTTGTTTTTTCCCCTGCCGTTTAGTGAAGAGATATGTTGAGCTGTTCCTGAATTCATCAGCATCAAGGGAGGAACAATAGGATGAAAGTAAACTATTTAAACTGTCTTAATGCATTGCATCCCAGCCCATTTAATGAAAGTGATTCAATGTATATTACAAGAATACATATAACCAACATTAAAAGAGAACTTTACAATTATTGCCTGTTGTGTTTCTTTTTGTATATTTAGTTCTGATTTCAGATCGATACAATCATAACAAAACGGTCATAATGTAGAGGAAGTGTCCAAAGTTTTTAAAACCGTAACCGTTCCATTGTTGTACTTGTAACTTTATGAAACCCTTCAAACACATGAGATGCAGATGTAAGTAAGTGCTGTTTATCATTGTAGCACCCAAACACGCCAAGCCATTCCTGTCTTTCACCAAATCTTTAATTCTGCATG
>NW_015518286.1:2071-3126 GCF_001515645.1 Sinocyclocheilus grahami | reverse complement strand
TCTGGATCTGAACACAGTGAATAATTACCTCCGTCTGTCTGAGAGCAACAGAGTGATTACATACACTGACACAGTCCAGTCGTATCCTGATCATCCAGACAGATTTGATGTGTATCCTCAGGTGTTGTGTAGAGAGAGGGGGTGTGCACGCTGTTACTGGGAGCTGGAGTGGAGGGGAGATGTGGATATATCAGTGTCATATAAGAGCATCAGCAGGAAAGGATCGGGTAATGAGTGTGTGTTTGGATGTAATGATCAGTCCTGGAGTTTGATCTGCTTATCCTCCAGATACTCATTCATACACAATAACACAAAGACTGTTCTCTCTGTAAAGTCCATCAGCAGCAGAATAGGAGTGTTTGTGGATCACAGTGCAGGAACTCTGTCCTTCTACAGCGTCTCTGACACAATGAGCCTCATCCACACAGTCCAGACCACATTCACTCAGCCGCTCTATCCTGGGTTTGGGTTTGGTAATTTTGGATCATCAGTGAAACTGTGTTGATGAATCAGAATAGACTGACGAGAGATTCTACCCATAATGCTTTGACCTGCATGATAAATCTGTAACAGTGAAATGTTATGAATCTCTTCTTATCTTTTCATTACATTAATACTGCAGCTGAACCTCTGTTAGTAAAATAACATGCGAGAATAAATGTGTAATAAATCCTCATATAGACAGTAAGATCAGTTCTGCTGAGTGACGATGCGTATCTGTGCTTTTCTCAGCCTCTGTTTGTGTTGTCTGGCCAGTAGTCCCCACAAGGGAAAAAAATATTAAAAATACTAAATGATGTTTATCTGAAAATTTTAAACTGTTTTCTGTGAGGGGTAGATTTCGGTTAGTGCAATGGTTCCCAATTCTGGTCCTAGAGAACCCCAAACACTGCCCAATCAAACACAGCTGATCTCACTCATCTGCTCATCGTGTGTGTGTCGGATCACAGAGACATCAGAAACCTGTTGTGTTGGGGGTTCTTCAGGACCAGGAATGGGAACCACTGGGTTAATGGAGAGAAAATATAGTTTGGTCAGAATAGAAACAATAGAAG
>NW_015518286.1:0-472 GCF_001515645.1 Sinocyclocheilus grahami | reverse complement strand
CTCCGTTTCCACAGTCCATACTACAACGTGAAAACAGCATTTTCACATTTATCCGCTCTGGAAAGCGTTTTAAAAGCTCTGTTTTCCTGGACTCCTTGTTTTAGCGTGGATGGAAGGCCAAAACGAGAGGAAAAGATGTGTTTTCAACTGAAACTTATTAATGTGGACAAGACTTGAGGAGTTGCCAAATCTAGCAACAAATTGCTAAGTCAGCAACACTGCAGGCTACCCAGGCATTTTAGCTGGTCCCGCTAAATGTCACTAACCCTTCAACTTTCTCGCGGCCTACAGCTACAGCAGCCGAAGCAAGCGAGAAGCTGCTTCCGCTTGCAACACAGGCCCTCACATCTCAGTATTTCCATCCTGTTACTTCTAATCCCCTTTTTTTCCTTTCAGCGGCCACCAGCTCCCGTAGCAGATACTAGCATGAGCACGCCTCCGCTAGTGGCGCAGACCCATCCACAGCCCTTTC
>NW_015518285.1:2313-3128 GCF_001515645.1 Sinocyclocheilus grahami | reverse complement strand
AAAGAAAGCCGAAACAAGCCTTTTATTTCATAAACGCACCTGTACCAGAGACACGGTGTTCTAGATGCGACGATTTTGTTGTTGACATTAAATTGTTAGAGAACTTGATGTCTGCTATCTTACCCTGGCCTTGGTTGAAGTTCCTCAGGGGGGCTTTCTGATAGACTCTATCCTCATAAATGGGGTCGATGTGGTGTTCAGGAGACTGCAGGGGTCTGAACTCCGAGCCCAGGTGACTGTGCTGACTGCTGTACGAACCCCTGGAACCTACATCATGGACAAAGGCAGATTCTCAAGCACCATTAACTAGAACAAAAACGCTATAAATACACTTGCAAACAACAGTGTCAAATTCTCATCCATCTGTCTGATGATGAAGTGTGAAAATGTCCAGTGCTTATGTGTTTTTGATGATGCTGCTACCAAATGGAAAGGCTGTATCCTGCAAATCGCACTGACCTGCCAGACTGCCGGGTCTCTGGAGGGTGGCGTTGGCGTACAGATCGTGAGAGATCTTGTATTGATCGGTGGTGTGGAGCATACGCTTGGTGGGGGACAGAGTGGCATAGCTTCCCACTGCAGCGCTGAGCTGGTGTAGTGGAGACGAGCTGGAGGCATTGCCCGGTCCGGCCATGTGCAGCGGTGAAGAGGACGACCCTCCTCCCGCCGCCATGTTGATGGGAGAGCTGGTGCTGTAGGACTTGGCCAGCCGGCTCGGGGACTGCTTGGGTGACGACACCCGCGCCAAAGTGGCGTAGCTGGGCATGTCGGAGGCTGAGCCCAGCCTCTGCAGTTTGGATGGGGAGCCCAAAGCC
>NW_015518285.1:0-1698 GCF_001515645.1 Sinocyclocheilus grahami | reverse complement strand
ATTTTTACAAAATATCACGGCAATATTTTTATGACTATATTTTTTTATGTTTTTGTTAAAGGTTGATGTGAGGAAAAACACAACTTATTAATTTGTTGCATTGTTTTAGTTAAATTGTGGTACTAATTCAGACTGGAATAGACATTGTGGCCACAATTTAATTAAATTAATATGAGGGAACAAATTAATTAAACATAGCCATGAATTAAGATGTCATGCATGGGGCTCCATCTCCAAAAATATCAAAAACATTAAAAAACATAGTCAATGCATTTTTAGTATCTTGCAGTGTTATGTTTATATCTAAAATATTATTTAATATATGAAATGTTTGATTTGTCAAATCTCTCAACTAAAATGAGATGCATTTAGTCTGAGTACAACTGACTAAAATGAATGAACACTGACTAAATTTATAGATTATTTTAATAAGGCAATGACTGCCATGACTGAAAAAAGAATACTAAAAACATCAAGGCAGTGCATGCACATAAACAGCGTTATTAGCGGACACACTACTTAGTGAATTCCCCCAGGAGGGTTTTCTCATAAAAACAGGGTAAAATTCACACGGTTTGAGACAAGAGGGTCAAAATCAGAGTTTTCACAAAGAGATGAATCCCCACCTGATTATAGCTATGTAACGCTCCTCCCACCTGACCACTGCGAGGAGGCTGGGAGGCCGACAGGTCGCCGAGGGCCAGGGTCTGGTTGCTATGGTAACTGACTGGATAGGGAAAGGTGCCCTCTTGATTATTGAGCTGCAAAGCACTCTGAGAGAGGATGCCTGGTCCTGTGAAGGGGACATTTGGGAAAAAGAAATATAAGACAAAACAGTTTAACTTGAAAAAATTTAAGATTAAATGTAACAATCACTCAATCACAATCACAATGTAATGTAACAATCACACAATCAATGTAACAGAGAGATACTGATTTGCAGTTAGTCTTTCATGCTACCTATTTGCATATAGAATTGATATTAATCTTGGAATCTTTGCATATATTTAACCATGTATAACTTTCTTGACAGTGACTCTTCATTCTTGTGTGCAGCCAAGTATGATAATTGTTATGACTCTGTCATGAAGCGGCATGATGCAGTATTGCATTTACACAGAATCCAAGCCTAAAATCTAAACTTACATAAAACTTTATTTCTTTTGCTGCCTTGGAAGCTCAGGTATTTCCTTCAGGAGATGCAAATCTTGTTACCCTCTCTTCTCTGTCCATATAATTCCCCTCACCTCATTTTACCTTCGTAAAATTGGTTAATTGCTTTACCATTTCATCTCATATTCTTTCATTGTCTTCCAGCCTCCATCCACAGTTCTCTGTTTTACTTTCTTTTATACTGCTCATTATTTCAAGCCTCACAGTGAGTAGATGGACAGAATAGGCATGCATAATTAATCACTGCTGGAAGACACTCAATGTGCACACATTCAAGAAAATGGGGTCAGCATTAACAGAAATCGCAGTCCCTTCTCTTTGCTCGGCCCTCCTGTACTGACAGCCTGACACTGTGCCATACAGCAGTGATTCCCAGTCCTTTACAGTACGTCCCCCACAATCACATAAATAAGGCACAAGTACTGCTAGAAATGCGTTCCTTTTAAATATTACACTGGATATCATTCAGAATGACCATAATACATTATTAAAGGGGTCATATGATGCGATTTCAATTTTTCCTTT
>NW_015518284.1:816-3128 GCF_001515645.1 Sinocyclocheilus grahami | reverse complement strand
CAAAATAATGTTCTTTTTAGCAGCATCATGTGACCCCTTTAAATGTGTTTGCTGCCTTGCTACCTGTTTTCATCCCAGAGCCCTGCTAGAGAATGAGAAAAAGAAAAGGGAGGCAACAGAGAGAGAAAAGGAGAGGGTGGAGAGAGAAAAGCAGGAGATGATGATGAAGCTTCTCCAGTTTGAAGAGCAGACCAAAAAGGTTGAAAGAGGTAAGAAAAAAAGTATATTTTTCTCTTCAAAAAAGTAATACATATTTTCTTTAATGGTCTTGTTTGAAATTAACATTGAAATCCCAATGAAAACTGGAATGTCTTGTATCACCCTGAAGGTGTGTGAATATATATATATATATATATATATAAATTATTTTTTTAATATTTAAAAACATTGCATTGCATTATTACATTGCACATTTTATTGTATGTTAAATATATATTTAATTAATTAAATTTAGTTTTAAATATTTAATATAAAAAAAACATAAAAAAGAATGATTTGTAATAATGCTAATTATCATTATTATTATTATTAATATATTATATTGCATATTTTATAGAAAATGTATCACTGCAGAATGCTGTGATTGACCACCATACTAGTACATGCTTGCAATAAACGATGTTGTATAATTGAATGACTGCTGCCCCCTTATGGTTGATTTTGTGTATTGTTCAGATCTGAAAGAGCAGTTTGAGAGGGCACGGATCCTGGAGGAAGAGAGGCGGCGGGTGGAGGAGGAGGCGGCTCGTCTGGAGGCTGAGAGACAAGCGGCGCTGATGGCTAAAGAAGAGCTGGCCAGGCAAGCTGAGGACCAGATGAAAACTCAGGAGCAGCTGGTGAGCGGGAGACACCTTCACACACAAAACACACCTTATGACAGTGACAGACTACATATACTGTGATGAATTGTGTAATGTAATTGGGAAGTCCTTTTATTTATAGTGAACTGAAGCTTGATTGTTTTTTATACATAGGCAGCAGACTTGGCAGAATACACTGCAAAGATTGCCTTGCTGGAGGAAGCCAGGAGAGTCAAGGAAGAAGAAGCCAATGAATGGCAGAACAGGGTGAGTTTTGAACAGTATACACTACTAGATTAATGAAGAAATCATAAAAGTGGAATATATAGATACATTTTTCACCTTACAATGGACCTCTTCAATTCTCTCAGGCTAAAGAGGTACAGGACGATTTGGAAAAGACCCGTGAGGAGTTGCAGCATGTTATGTCGTCTCCTGTGGTTGCTGCCCCCATGGCTGCGCCCATGTCCATGATGGAGGAACCCCTGGAGAACGATCATGATGATCATGAGGAGAACAACAGCACCTACAGTGCTGAGCTGCAGGTGGAGGGCATTGAGGACCACCGCAACGAGGAGGAGCGCGTCACAGAGGCAGAGAAGAACGAGCGCGTGCAGAAACAGCTCATGGTAACATGCCTATCACGTTTCCTCAAGCATCAATCCGGATTAGTAGCAAGGATTGTGATTCATTCCAATCAGTCATCGAATTCTGATTCTGAAAAACACCTAAAACACATCCAGATTCATTCATTGATTCGTTCAGTAACTACTTCTGGAGGTTCTGCAGTTTTTGAGGATTATGATTTATTTTAGAATGCATTCAAGAGATTAGTTCAACACAGAGACGTTCGAAATTAAAACTCGTCTTATCTTATTTTCAGTTACATACACAACACTTGTATTGGGGATTTTGATTCATCTCAGTGATTCACTGAATCTTTTGAACACCTAAAAACAGATCCAGATTGGCTCACTGATTTGTTCAGTAACTTCTTCTAGAGGTTATGTTATATTTTATGTTTTGAGGAGTTTGAGGCATATCATTTATTCAGGAGATTCGTTTCAAAACAGAATTGTTCACATTTGATCCTTTTTAAGTTCATTCACATTCATATACACACATTACACTTACTTGCAGTGGGGATTTTGATTCATCTCAGTGATTCATTGAATCTTTTGAACAACTAAAAACAGATTCATTCACTGATTCATTCAGTAACCATTCAAGAGAGGTTACATTTTTTTTTACACCAGTGAGTGGTGTCCAGTGAATTTTTTTTCTCTTGAAGATTGAGTCATTATATCATTCATTCAGGGGATTAGATTTTTTGTTTTGTTTTTTGAAAACCTTAAAACTGATTAATTCAGATTAGTTATATTCCTGTAGGCTACATTGTTAATCACGTAGGCGGTGACCAGTAAGTTTTTTATTTTTTGAGCATTATGAGTCATTTTAGCATTTGTTTTGGAGATTCATTCAAAAACATAGATTCGTTCATTATTAGTCTTT
>NW_015518284.1:0-692 GCF_001515645.1 Sinocyclocheilus grahami | reverse complement strand
TTGGAGATTCATTCAAAAACATAGATTCGTTCATTATTAGTCTTTGAGGACTCATTATTATCCTTTCGTTCTCAGTGACTCAAATCAGCGACTATAAAGAAATAAAAAAAAGTAATAAAATTTGATTTGTTCAGAGAACTGAGTGTTTTTTTTTCAACGATTTACAATTTGTTTAAAATTTCAATTCTTATTAACCTTATATTAGTCTTCGTTAAAAGACATGACACAGTGTTTATATGAACAACGCTCCACATTCATTTGATTCATTAATGAACAACACATCTCGTTCAGTGGACTGATCTCAAATCAACACTTTCAGATCAAAAGCTATTTGTTCAGTTCTCAATTTTTAATTTCACTTGTCCCATTTGGGATGTACATTGTGACTAACTGTATCTTAAATTGCTTTTAGGCCCTGAGCTCTGAGCTGGCCGAGGCGCGAGATGACTCTAAGAAGACTAAGAACGACATTCTGCACACTGAAAATGTACAAGCCGGGAGGGACAAGTACAAGACGCTGCGTCAGATCCGCATGGGCAACACCAAGCAGAGAATAGATGAGTTCGAAGCCTTATAGTGGCTGATAAATTCTCCAATAAACCTCGATTAACAGCAGCACTTGCTGTTCAAAAGTGAATTTATCTAACTGCCACAAATGGCCTCATTTGTCCTTGTCATTGAAAAGACTGGAT
>NW_015518283.1:2132-3129 GCF_001515645.1 Sinocyclocheilus grahami | reverse complement strand
CTGTGAAAATCCTTGATGAGGTTTTGAAGTAACTTGATTTGACAATTCTTTTTTTTCTGTCTTTAGGAAAATGTGGTAACGTCTGTGGACTAGCTTCAACTGTTGCATCTTGGTTTCTTTGAAATAAAGTCATGTTGCATTTTGAAAAGTCAAATTCACCGTGTAGTTTGTGCAATTACCTTATGAACCATCTGTAAACAAACTGCTTCATAACTATCATTCAGTTTTTATTCAATTAGTCTAAAGGCAAAATATAAAAATTAATGATGATATCTTGGTTTATCACAAGTACTGCAGAAATTGATTTCGCCACAGCACCACATTGTATACCTGTCACAATGAAGGATTAAAGTCAATTAAGAAACCTGTTGTGAAATGATGCTCTGGACCACAACAATTTGGGAAGAAAGTTAGAGGTGGCTACTTGGAAAACTTTGGCCCCCCCTACAATATGACCGCAATTAACGCAACAGAGGTTTAATGCATATTTTATGCAATTTAAATAGTACAAAGGAAGGTACAACACTAGAGAAGGTCTGTGGCATCTCAAGGCAACAATTCATAATTTGTCAATTTTGATTTTTTATTTTTTTGAATTTTGCCCATTTAAAATCTATTTTTGAAAATGGGATGAATCCTCCAAATTTTTGCCGGCCTTTTAAGCATCACCCTTGTCTTCCCAGTGGGTTCACCTTTATATAAGGTGAGTTTCACAATCACAACAGATAAAATGTAACTGATTTAAAATTGAGATTAAATGCATATATAATATTACATTATTTTATGTAACTAATATTCTAAGTTTAAAATTGAATTACTTTTAAATGTAGTTGAACTAACGTTGAAGTTAATAATGGTAAAACTTTAGTTTCTTATTAGAATGCGTAATACTAGCATATTGGCTCTTTAGTAGTATTTACAGGTGCATCTCAATAAATTAGAATATGGTGACCTGCTAATCAACTCAAAACACCTGCAAAGGTTTCCTGAGCCTTCA
>NW_015518283.1:0-555 GCF_001515645.1 Sinocyclocheilus grahami | reverse complement strand
AATGACAAAAAGCACCATAAAGTCTATATAATTTGTGCATTATATTATAATTCATTTAAAGGTATAGTTCACCCAAAAAAATTATCATTTACTCTTTCATATAGTTCCAAACTTGTTTGACTTTCTTCTGCAGAACACACACACACAAAATAAAAGGAAGTCAGTGGGGTCCAGTGCTGTTTGCACCCCAAAGTATCTTTTTTTTTTTTTTTCGCCTTTTTTTGTTCCACAGAAGAAAATCAGAGGTTTGGAGTGACTTGAGAGTCAGTAAATGGACAAAATACTTAATTTTTGGGTGGACTATACCCAGGGCCGTCCTTGGCTGACACGGGGCCCGGTGCGAGTTAGGGAGCGGGGCCCCCTCGGTCCGTTCGTGATCACTGTCTTGGCCGCACCAGTTGCACTGCCCAAAGGACGGCCCTGACTATGGTGACCATGATTTGACCAAGTACAACATGTTCCTGGATCAACATGCTTGATGATCCTGGAACATCATTCCTATCAACCAAACAGAATTGAGAGATAACTTTTCAGGAAATATCTGTTTTAGGCTTA